>NC_133390.1:106212748-106515778 GCF_047511655.1 Castor canadensis | reverse complement strand
TTCAAGCAAGCATTTTTTATATGACAGTGTTTCAATCCTTACCACCATCCTGGTTGCTACCATCTAGCAATTATTGTTTGATTAACATATGACATTTTGGAGGAACTAATATTTCTGCTATATATGTGTGCATGTATATATCATATACTATGTATAGATACATTATTAAATATAAAATAATATATTAAACATATAAAACTATATGTCAATATATATCTTATAGACACTACATATACTGTTATTATAACTTTTTTGTAGCTGTTTTGTTTGGTGGCTTATTTATGTATTTAGCGAATTAACTTTTCAGCAACCACATTCTACAATAGCCTCTCCTTTTATGCTATTTTATCTGTCTACCATTGTTCCAGAGATGCAACATTTTTACTTATTAATTCCACAAATTAATTTTGTCATTGAATGAGATCAATACTTTTAGACAAAGAACATATGAAACTCCTTCATTTCTTCACCTGTATTGAGTCTCACAACCTCACTTCAACCCTAGCTTTCTCTTACCCTGAAAATATATAGTACTTCTAGGTTCTACATCTTGCTAAAAATAGTAAATAAACAGGGCTTTGACAATCATTGAACTTTCTCTTGTGTTGGTAAAACTGATGATTAGAAATAAAGGAAATAAAAGTCACTTTATTTCTCCCTTTTGAGATGGAAGGCATCCTTTACTAATCATCTTTTTTGGGAAAGAATCATTCCTCATTTGATCTAAGCTTTATTTTACTAATAGTATATTTGCTGGTCAAGTGAGAATATAAAACAGAAAATACAGAGTTGTTGCTGTATGTATATGTTATGAATGGAATGTTTGTAGCCCCTCCCCAATTCATATGCTGAAATTCTAAGACTCAGGTGATGAATGGTCTTAGAAAATAGGCCCTTTAGGGGGTAATTATGTTATAGGGTAGAGTCCTCATGTGCGATATTAGTGCCCTTATAAGAAGACACCTAAGAGAGTGTCTTCTTCATGTCTACCACATGAAGATAGAAGATGGCCATCTGTAAATAAAAAATAGAGCATTCATCAAGAATGAATGAAACCTTGGTGACACCCTAATCTTGGACTTGCAGACTTAAGAACTTTGAGAAAGAAAAGTTTGTTGTTTAAGCCACCCAGTCTGTGGCATTTGGTTGCAGCAGTCCAAACAGTTCAAGGTGCTATGCTAATTTGAAAATTAGTCTTATTGTTTTCCACATTTCTCTCATATTTAGAACTTAACATATGGAAAGAACAATGCTGAGGGCATTAATTCGTATTAGAAATTTATAAGTATGGTGTCATTACTCCAAATAACCAATATGATATAAATTACTGTGGAAGACATAATATCATCTGCTTTAGCTCTCCTTTAGTATCTGTACGATTCCTCTACTAACATACATTTATGAAACATATAAACAAGGTCATCTATGATCAATGAGAAAGAAAAAACACTTTGCTTCTGAGAAACTATTTTGTGTTATTATGGAAAGCTAGGAGCACGGAACAGTTCTGTAATGCAAATGAATATCTTGGATGAATTATGATTTTTCATTCCTGAAATCTAAGTAGATAACCAAATAATTATTTTCAAAATTGAGGGCATTAGCCGATATGAGTATAAACTTCATGTCACAGCCATGTGACCCAGGGTTTATGGGAAATAAGAAGTGTCCTAGGAGAGGCTTTCTTAAAGAAACAATGACAAACATTATATATATATATACGTAACATGAATATATATATATTCATATGTAACATGAATATATATATTCATACGTAACATGAATATATATATTCATATGTAACATGAATATATATATACTCTCTCTCTCTCACTTTGTCTTCCTTATTTGTAAAATATGAATTAAGTGGACTGTTATTTGAAAAGTATTTTTAGCACTGCTTTGCACACATGAAACATAAGTGGTTTTTTTAGCTAAGTATGTATTTTTAAGTTGAACATAAAAATTCATGACTAACATATCATTTTCTGTCAACTCATGCATTTGAAGCATTTATCTGACATTATTCCAAGGTCTTAGACTTTATTATTAAGGTATTGACAACTTTTGGAATAGGAGATTGGGGTTAAGATTGCATTTAGTTGATAGAACAATTAATATTTTAAAGAGGCCATATAAGTTATTTTCTGAAAGGTAAACTTTTTCAAAAGCCCAGAGAAAAAACTTTTAAGAAGCAAATAGCAGGTTATGCCAATATGGAAAAAAATCTATTAAAAAGGTTGTTCTAGCAATTTTTTAGTTAATTAGTAGAGAAACAGAAGCATGTTTAGACATCATGATGGCAAAATTAGCTATATAAATATTGAATTTACTATCACCAGAAAGTAAGCTCATTAGAGCTTAGTCTAGAAGTAGTAATAGAAGGTTTTATAAAGTTGTGACATGGAAAATCCAGGTGATTTAAATCCTTTTGGATGACCATATGTTTGCATCTAATACCTCTGTAAGGTTATCTTAGAATTATTACTGCATCTATACACTAGAAATGAAGATATAAATAGCAATGTGATGTTTTTGGTGGTATTGGGGTTTGAATTCAGGGCCTTGTATCTACTAGGCAAGCACTGTACAACTTGATCAATCTTTACAGAGCTTTTATTGTTTGATTTTTCAGAGAGGGTAATAGGGTCTTCCATTTTTTGACCAGGGCTGGCTTAGAACGATAATCCTCCCCAACTCTGCCCTCTGAGTAGCTTGGAGTACAGCCATGAATACCACATCTGGCAAAACAATGTGAATTAATTAAAATATATTGTGTAAATTTAAAGAATTTATTTCAAGGATACCCTTAAGAATAATGCCTTTTAAACAGCTGTAATCCAGGTATAACTGACAACGTTTTACATATTTAAAGTACACAGCATGGGGTTTTGATATATATTAGGAAATGAGTATTATATTTGATCTATTTAACATCCAGTGCAAATGTTCTAGTTTTTGGCAGGGGATAAATCAGCCTCAGCTTCCACCATGGTCAAAACCTCTACCATTTGTATCCTTGGGACCAACCTGGTAAGATGGAAGTGTTGCACAAGTCAGGCAAAGCAACTTTATTACTCAGATAGCAGCAGGAATCATGAGAAACCTATGATCCATGGTGAGCCTGTCTTCCACTGGATAGGAATGCTGCCATGGCTAGTATATTTCCTATGCACACTTACCTCCCTGGATCTGGGGGCAGAGGTTCATCTCATCATATTGATGACACACAATCTTAGTGCAGCACTATTCCAAATATATTTTACTAGGCCTGAGAGACTGCTACCACAAGAAACATGACCAGGCCCACCTGGAACAGAGACCCCTCAGGATCCCAGTGATCAAAGTAACTTGCTAAAGAGGCGGAAGACAGATTCTTCAGATGGTTCTCTAACTGGCCAGCCTGCTTCCAGATCACCTCTGTGTTTTTACAACACCTGGGACATCCAAGTACAGGTATATGAGATGTAAATCATATATACTCTCCCAAGTTGAATTAAAAAAAATTGGGCAATTTTGTTCAACATAGTTTTCCCAAGGAAGTTGAGGGATGTTGGCTGAGTTGCCAAGAGAAGTGCAAGTGGGGAAGGTATTATCTGTCATGGTCAGTGACAAGATTTTATCACTTTTTTAATATGTACTTTATCTTTTACATAACATCAAAGATCTCAAAAAAGGCTTAATTATAGTGTCAATTACACTTCCTGGCTGGTCTCTTGTAAGGCTATGTGCAGCTTTAAGCTATTGGCTAATAGTACATTTCATTTCCAGAGATAATACCAAGGGTATCCAGAATACACCCAACCTGCGATATCTAACAACTATCAGTTTCCTGAGTGTGAAATGGTTCAACCCTTGGATTGTTCACAGACTACTATGTAATCCTCAGATGTACAAAGCACTTTTTCCCCATTTTATTGTTCAATGACTCATTTGTAGGCAGAAAGGCACTGGTGTTTGCCAGCTGACTCAGCTGAGCGTGAGCTCAGTTTCCATCGTATGATATTGTTCATGAAGTCTATACACAGAGGGCTGGCAACAATCCAGTCCTTATTTTCATTGTCTCCACTGGTACACCTCTTGTGAAAGCTGTGATGATAGCATTTTGCCATTGTAATCCCATTAAATTAAACAGGAGTCCTCTGGTTCACTCCCATGGAATACATACCAGACTTCCCTTGTTAAAGTCAGGGCACGGGTTCTAGTGGTGTTCACTGTTCCATTAGGACACGGATGTAGTTTACTACTGGGAAGATAAAGCTCCCTACAGTGGGATGTAAAGGACAGTCTGGGATGGTAGATCTAATACTTTGTTAGCTTTCCCAATGCTGGAGAAACTAGCAAGGACATTATGCTCTCAGTCCTTCAGTGGGTCACTATTTAAGCTAGTGCTAATTATATTATACCAATTAAATAGACAAGCCTTTCCTTTCTAATGAATGTTAATTTTATTATAAAATAGAAGATAATGGAAAGATGAACATGTGTTATATGCTTCTAACAGTAGCAAAATGCTGCAGCATCATTCATCACATACTTGATCCTGTTCAGTGTTTTTCTTTTTATTGTATTTTACAATATCAAACTGCAAATGTTTTTAAGAAGATGAAAATCATACATGGATTTATATTCTCAATTCTAAATTAATGAACTTTAGTTTGTATTGAAACTATCTTGGTGTCATTAAAAAGAATCTGATAATTTTCTATTTGAATAAAAAATAAATATAAACTAATTGTTCAAAAATCAAAACTATTTTTGCAATTAAATTTTGAGAAATACTATATCCTTTAATATTTTAAATTTAATATCTTCATAAATACTGACATACCAGGTATCTTTGTTTACTGACAGCTGAGCAAAAAGCTCAGCTTCTTTTAGAACAAAAAGAAACTAGTCTACACTAAGAAACAGGGAGATTGTATCCTGACCTCAGCATCATTTTTTCTTTATCTAATAATAGCAACAGAGTTGAAGGGCATAGGATATATGCACAAACCATTTTGTCTATCACTCAGAACAACTGCTCTTTGACTAAGAATGTCCATGTTTCATCAAGCTTAATTACAATTGTTTAAAGTTACTAACTGTAGTCAAGTTTGTTTTTAGGAGGGTTTCTTTTTCTTTCTTTTTTTTTTTTTTGGCAAAGTGTGGCTGGATTATTTGATAAGCAGAAGTTAAATATAATTTAGGTATTAAAACCAAATTCAACAAAGAATAAGCATGTATATTTATTTTAACTGGACCCTTTCTTCCCTGCCATCATGAAATGCCACTTATTCTGGAATTAAAGAAGATCCAAAGAAGTCATAAATAAATACATATATGTTTTATACAAATTGCTTCATACACAAATTTCAGAAACAAGGAGAGGAAAAGGCTTCATGATTCAGGGAAATTTGCTTTCCTTAAAACATCAGAATTGAATACTGATGATCATAGTGGTTAGAAAACAGCAAGGACCACAGAAACTCTAATACTCTCAAAAGAGAAGAATATGAAGGGATAGAGATAATAATAGAATAACTATTAGAAGACTAACTCAGGCAGCATGGAACTGATCTTGACTGTATGTTGAGATCTGTTCCTTGGGATCATTCTAGTCTAATGACGAAAAAAACCCAGACACCCAATTCATATACACTTGATGGAAGAACAGGGAGATAATATACAAGCTTGAAATTCTAGAAAATTAGATGATAGTTAAGCCCAAAACATCTACTAATAGAGTTGGTTGAGGAGGAGAAAAAAATTAGAGCTGCAGTGAAATTAAAGGTGTAAATGAGCCCACAGATTAACACAGTTCTCTTGAATGCTTACAAAGTTTTCACTAAGAGTAAAGGAGACAGACATACATGCACACACACAATTTTTGCATGTATACATTCATACACACAAATATTAGCTATGTGTTCAAGTAAGTGAAATGAGAAAACTAGCTTGAATTATTGTTGCAAATGTGAAAAATGCTATTTTTAAAAAACATTAGGGTGTATTAATTATACTTAGCAATAAGTGTGATGACATTTCGATATATGTATGTAATATACTTTGATCATACTCGTCCTCTCAATTACCCTTTTGTTATGCTTTTCCTCCTCCCCCCTTTTCCACCTCAACATTTCTTCTTTACCCCCTAAATTCCACATGTGAGAGAAAATACATAATGCTTGACCTTGTGAGACTGGCTCATTATACTTAACATCATGATCTCCAGTTCCATCCATTTTCTGGCAAGTGACTTCATTTCATTCTTTTTTATGACTGAGTAAAAACACACTTATATGTAATTTTCTTTATCTGTTCACCCATTGAGTAACACTTAGGCTGATTTCTGCACCAAGCTACTGCGAATAGTGCAGCAATAAACATGAGTATACAGTTGTCTCTGTAATAAGCTGTCTTTGATTCTTTTGCTTATATATCCAGAAGTGCTGCAATTGGGTTGGTGTGCTTTTAATTTTTTGAGGAACCTCCATACTGATTTCCAAGTGGCTGCACTAATTTATATTCCCAGCAGCAGTGTACAAGTGATTTCTCCCACATCCTTGCCAAAATTTGTTGTTTATTATTTTCTTGATGGTGCTCATTCTAATGAAGGTTGGATGGGATGTTATTGTACTTTCGATTTATATTTCCTTGCTAGCTAAAGATGTTGAACAATTTTTATTTATTGGGCATTTTACATCTTCATTTGAAAAATGTCCAGTACTGTTGCCCAATTATTGGTTGGATTATTTGCTAATTTTTGAGTTCTTTATATATTCTAGATATTAATCCCCTGTCAAATGAGTATCTGGGACATTTTCCCCCCATTCTGTAGACTTTCTCTTTATTTTATGGATTGTTTCTTTTGCTGTGGAGAAATTTTTAAATTGAAAGCAATCCTAATTGTAAATTCTTCATATTGCTTACTGAGTTATTGGAATCCTATTTCAGAAAGTTATTGCCAATATCTCTATCTTGAAGTGTTTCCCATACATTTTTCTCTGATGTTTTCAAAGTTTGAGATCCTACATTGAAGTCCTTGATGCAGGTTGAGTTGATTTTTGTAGTATGTCAGATAGTTACATCGTTTCAGCCATCTACATGTGGGATAACTAGTATTTTCAATATTACTTGTTAAAGAGTCTGTTCTTTAATGTATCTTTTGGGCATCTTTGTCAAGAATCAGATGGCTGTACCTGCATGAATCCATATCTAGGACTTCTGTTCCATTGGTCTTTAAGTCTGCTTTTTTTTTCCAAATACTATGATGATTTCCTTACTATACCTTGGCATTATATTTTGAGGTCAGGTAATATGACATCTCTAGTTTTGCCTTTTTTGTTCATCATTACTTTGGTAATCTGAGTTCCTTTTGTACTTTTCTCTATGAGTTTTAGGCTTGTTTTTTCTATTTCTGTAAAGAATGGCACTGGAATTTTGATGGAGAGTTCATGGAATCTGTAGATTGCTTTTGTAACAAGGCCATTTTAGCAATATTAATTCCTTTGATCCATGAACATGGGAGGTCTTTTTATCTTCTAGTGTCTTCTATATTTTTTCTCTTGTCTAATAATTTATCTTCTAGTCTAATGATCTTAAGGGGAAAACCAGTGCTTCAGCAAAGGGTGTGGCAGACACCTGATATATGTAAGGAGTGTTTCAGAGGAAATAATCAGAGGATCTAGGATGGCAAACTTGCGATTTCTTCATCTTTCAGTAAGGATAAATTTAGCTGGGCCTGGTGGCACTGGCCTATAATCCTGGCACTTGGAAGGGGTGGGCAGGAGTTAGAAACCTGCTTGGACTATGTAATAAGTTCTAGGCCAGCCTGGGCTGCATAGTGAGACTCTGAAACAACAGCAGCAGCACAGCAAAATGATAAATTCAGAGCAGTTTTCACATTGTGAAGAGTAATTGCAATTTATTATCACTTTATAAATCATATATATATACATAAACATTTCCCTTTCTTGGTAGTATTCAGGTGTACTTAGAGTAGCACAGTTAGTCTTTTCCCCACTGTTCTCTTAGATTTATAGAATGAAAATAGACTGATAGGAGAAAAAGCATGCAAATTTTATTTGATGCTAATGTTTACTTGATACTGTGTCTCCTTAATTTTATGTGACATAATTTTTCTACTCTGGGAATTGAGTGTGCATTTCATAGAATTATGCTCCATCTATCAGTATTTTCAAGATTAAGAAGCATTAATTTTTGCCTATAATGCTCTATTATGCTGTGTGGCAGATAACTATGTAACTCCCATTCTAAAACAAATGATGTTAGAAGGTTAAATGTCTTGCATACTGTTGCATTCTGGAACAGTATTTTATAGGATTTTATAGGATTGCTCCCCATCTATTAGAGTTTTCAGTTTGAAGAAACATACATTTTGGCTCATAATGCTTTATTATGCTGTTAGGCAGAAAAACATGTAGCTCCCATTCTAACCAACTTTGTTAGAAGGTTGAAAGTCATTCACAATGTCCCACCCTGGGAATTGTGTCAGTATTTCACAGGACTATTCTTCACCTATCACTGCTTTCAACTTGTTTTTTTTAAAAATTAGGATATATTCATTATACGGGGAGAATTCATAGTGACAATTCTGATTAGACTTACACTGTACAGTAGTTACATCACCCCCACCATCTCTCCCCCTCAACCCCCTCTCCACCCCACTTAAAGCAATTGCAAGTGGTATCTTTCACATAGATATATGAAGTCCATCAGCCATATACCCTCACCTTAATCTCCTTTGTCCACTCTCCACCCTCCCACTGGTATTTCAATTGATGTTAAAAGAGGTTTCTCAATGTATGCCCATGGTGGGAATACTTTATTGTGGTCCATTTAACCTCTTTCATTACTGTCCTTTACCCCTTTACCTCCCAACCCCAATTTTTTGTTAGCTTTTAATACACATCCTTATATCCTCTACCTTCACAAATCTTACGTTTTACAATATTACTGATGCTCTATCCTTCTCTTTTCCTTTCCAGCTTTCCTAATTTCCACAAAGTAGTTCCACTGTTACACACATATTCTACATTTGAGTTTGTATATGATCATACTTGTTTTTGTTTATATGTTTATCTTTTGGGTCTATCTTCCACATATGAGAGAAAGGCTCTGTCTTTCTGAGTCCAGCTTACTTCACTTAACTTGATGTCCTCCAATTGCATCCCTTTATCTTCAAATCACACATAATTAATCCTTACAGCTGAGTAAAACTCCGTTGTGTATATATATATATTTATATATATATGTGATATATATCTATATATATATATCACATTTTCTTGATCCATTTATCATTTGTAGGGCACCTGTGTTGTTTTCAAAGATTGGCTATTGGTGACAGAATTTTTCTTAGAGAAGATGTTAAAACCAAAGAATCAGATCATCTTGAGAGGTTACAGCTCTTCTAAACAAAGAACAATGCATCGTGGAGATGTGATAATGCAGAGAAAAAGCATTTGGGGGTTTTACGGGAAGAAAACTGTGGGGAGATAAATGTATGGTGAGAGATAAGGGATATCTTTTCAAGGTTTTCTAGTTACATTCTAACTCTGTTCACCCTTTTTGTTTCCTTACCTGTGAGAGATGATTTATAGTAATCCTGGTTTCTGAGAACTTTTTGTCTTTCGGTTAGATAACATAAGTTCTGGCAAGGAATCCTTCTGCATGTGTGGGATCTTCAGTGTGTTCAGTTCAAAATAATCCTTACGGCAAAGTGATATTTTCAGATGGAACTTAGTTCAATAAGCATGTTCTCAAAATCACTGCAAAACAAATGGTCTAAAGGTTTTCTTTGCTTCCTTGAAGGAGTTATATTGTTTGGAATCTTCTGTTTAGTTTCTTCATTGTTAATTTTGTATTTGTTGTGCGATCTGGGTCCAACCTCATTCTTTCGCATATTGAAATCGAGTTTTCTCTGCATAAATTGCTGGAGACTATTTTTTCCCCACTGAGTGTTATTAGTACCCTGACAAATAACATTTGACTGTAGACATGAGAATTTATTCCTATTAAGTTGTTCTTTATTTTCCTTTTCTGTCATAATGCCAGTGACAGATTGTCTCCAGGTAGAATTGTCGTTCATGTGGGCCTCTGGGTAGTTCTTGTGAGAGGGTTGTTATAAAAGAGAAAGTGTCTCTTTTGTAATAAAAGACCTTCAGGTCTCTCTGTCATCCTCTCTTGCGATTATGTCTTGCTCTCACCTTCATCCCTCCTATGATGTTATCTGCCAAGATGTGATTTTATCTGGGGACCTCACCAGAAGTGATGCCATGGTTTTTAGACATTCTACCTTAAAAACTGTGAGCTAACTATACCTCTTTCCCCCATAAAAACACAGTTTCAAGTAATTTGTAATAGTGATGCAAAATGGACTAATGAAGGTTTATCGATGTGAAATAGCAAATGTTAATTTCATTGATTTGTTTCTGGTCTTTTTCTGTTCTTAATTTTATTTATCTCTATTCTGATATTTATTAATTTCATTCTTCTTTATAACTCAACTTTGGATTTAGTTTGTTCTTCATTTTCTAGTTTCTTGAAGTGTAAAGTTAGATTGTATATTCAGAATAATTCTTTTATATTTTATGCAATCACAATTGTAAACATTTGTCATGCACCATAATTTTTGTGATGTGTTTTGCTTTCATTTGTCTTGAGATTATCTAAATTTCATAACTTCTTGGCTCCATTGATATTTATGAGTATGTTTTATTATTTTCATATGTCTATAAATTTTTCATTTTTTTTGTGTTACTGATTTTTAGTTGCATTCTATTGTGATATGAAAATGCATTTTCTGTGATTTCAAAGTTCTTGAAATTGTAAGACTTGTTTTGTGAATCATTTAGTCTGTTCTATGCTGTAAGAGATTACTACAGACTGGTTAATGTATAATAAACAAATTTAGTGGCTTACATTTATGGAAGCTGAGAACTCCAATAACAAGGCAAAATGCATCATATGAAGTCTTTTTGCTGCATTATTACATGGCAGATGGGTAGAATGACAAAAAAGGGGGTGAATTCACATATTTACCATATCAAGTATTTGTACCCATAATGGCAGAATTCCCATGGCCTAATCACTACTCAAATGTCCTGACTTTTGGTATTGTTACAATGGCAATTAAATTTTAACATGAGGTTTGAAGGGAACAAATTTTCAAACCATAACAGTGGTGCAACATGGCAAATTCTGGAGAATGTCTCATGAGTATGCAAGAACAATGTGGATTTGCAGTTGTTGGTGATGTGATCTGTACGTGTAGGTTGGGTACAACTGGTGTATATTGTTCAATTCTTCCATTTTCTTATTGCTATTTTGTCCAGTTGTTCTATTCATTGTTGAAAGCAGAGTGTTTGGGTTTCCTACTCTTATTGGGGTGTTGCTTATTTCAATATCTAATGGTGCCAATGTTTGCTTATATTTAGGAGCTCTAAGATTTAGTGTGCAAATATTTATAATAATTCAATCCATTGGGTGAACTGACCCTTTTATCTACCGTGTTCTTGTTTTCTATCGTGTTTTATGCACACCCACACACATTCACACACATGTATATAAATATGTATCTTACAACCTATTTTGTCTGAAATTTATAGACACTCTGTTTTCTTTTGGTGACCATGACATGAGCACCATATTCCATTCCCCTATTTTTAGCCGATATTGATCTTTACATCTAAAATTAGTTACTTTTAGAGAGAATATAGCTGAATACTTTTTAAATTCTTGATTTAGTCAATTTATGTCTTTTTAAATATTGTACATATTTATGGGGGACTACACAGGGTTTTGGGTTTTTTTTTTGCTGTCCAATAAAATTACTTTCAATAGCATTTTCATTATACTCTGTACACAATATCTTAATACATGCATAGGTTGTATAACTTCAAATCTGGGTAAACATGTCTACCTCCTAAAATGTTTGTCATGTCTACAATGAAAACACTCAAGACCCTTTCTCTTAACATTGTTTGAATTACATAATGCACCATCTATAGTCACGTCACAGTGCAAAAGAACACCAGAACTTACTTGTCCTCATTAACCACAACTTAGTACCTCTTCACCATCCTTTCCCTTCCCTTGCTGCTCCCTACTCTCCCCAACTTCTGTCAATCCTCATTTTGCTCTGAATTTCTATGAGATTAGCTTTTAAATTCAATATGTTAGGAAAGTCATGTAGCATTTGTCCTTTTGTTCTTGGCTTCTTCATTTGACATAATGACCTCTAGTTTAATTCCTATTGTATCAAATTATAGGACTTCATCATTTTTGTGGCTTAAAACTATCCTATGGGGTATATGTGTTGCACTATCTTCATTTATTCATCACTCAATGGCATATAGGCTGTTTCCATTTCTTGCCTATTATAAACAGTACTACAGTAAATGGGGGTGCCGGTGTCAGTTGAACATACTAATTTCATTAGTTTTCAGTATATTTTCAGGGATGGTATTGCTTGGACATGCAGTAGTTCTGTTTTCAATTTTTTGAGCAACATGATTTCTCATGTCTCTGAGCATTTGTCTGTGGAACTACAGCTCCAAGCAATGCTGCTCACTTCTGTTTTAGTCTGCTTCCAAGTTCTGCCACCCATCTTTTAGTGCTCTGCCTCAGATAAAACAAAAACAGGTCCTTGGGAATCCCATACGTGACCCAGAATGTTGGAAGCATGATCTGCTCTTCTGTTTTAATCCCATTTGAGAAACCTTGGTAGGAAAAGTTTTCTTCCAGTTGTTTGTGCTATGCCACATAGGGGAGAAGCATAGGTGTGCCTGCACAATACTTATGATGTCCTACTTCTTTCTCTGAAATCCCTTCTTGGTATTACATTGGTTTGTGTGAAGTTGTATTGTTACTGGTCTCTAGCATTTTCATGAGGTCTTCTGGTTCATGTATTGCTTTTACTTCAGTGTATCTGTGGAGGAGGGAAGTTCTGAAACTTCCTACTCAATTTTATTGCTGTTATCATTACTACACAGGTACAATTACTTTTTTTCCTTTTATTAATTACAGACAAACAGTTACACTAATAGACCTCATTTGATCATGGTTTACTTCATCAGATTTATCATATCATGATTTACTCTTAGGATGGGTCTGAGGTTATTCTTTGGCAGAAAACTAAATCCAATTATGTAGTTATTTTCTATAATTAGTTTGACTTAATTTATTTGTGAAAAATGCTTATGTAGGACTTCTAACTTGTTCTGATAAGTGCTTAATAGGGATGTTTTTAAATTTTGTGAAGAGTATTCTATTAAATTTCAATCCTTAAAGCTGAGGTCTGGAACTTAATAAAATATGTAAGGTGCAGAGGTCAAACATGTTTTCTTCTTCTTCTTTCTGTTGGGGAATCTGTTGTGGAGCAAAGAAAGAGGCATATGTCATAGTTGAACCATCTGGTGATGTAGTAGAATCACAGAACATAGGGCAAGAAATACTAGTGTGATCCTTTCTGAAAGCAGCCCAGAGAAAGCAAGAATTCTAGGATACATGAGTCAAGCTGCATATTAAAGTCAACTGGAAAAGATTTTTGGTCTTTTTGTTAATTGTGGCATTTCCATACATGTATATAACTTACTTTGATCAAATTACCCCCTCTATTAAGTCTTTCTTATTTTCTCTTCTCTCCTCCTTTAACCCAGCTTTAGTGTTTTTCATTATATTATTTTCACATATAATATACTTTGATCATATTCACTCCTCCCAATGATTCACCTCCAAACAGTCACCCTTTGCAAACATGTCTTATTATTAGTAGTAGTAGTATTACTTTTAGGTCTAGATTCTACATAAGAGGGAAAACCTCCACTGCTTATCTTTTTGAGCTTTGCTTATATGACTCAATATGTGTTATCCTGATCCCAAAACTGAATAAGGACACAAAAATAGCAAAAAAGAAACCTACACACTAATTTCCTTGATGAACATAAACACAAAAATTCTTAGTAAAATACTTGCAAACAAAATTTGATAACACATTTAAAAAGATCATACATATGATTAAGTGAGTTTCACTCCAGGGATTCAAGGATAGTTTAACATACACAAATCAATAAACATAATAAATCACATAGACAAAAACAAAACAAATAAACAAAAAAACCTCACATAACCATCTCAATAGCTGTAGAAAAAGGCTTTGACAAAATTCAACATCCCTTTGTGATGAAAGCTCTGAAGAAACTAGGAATAGAAAGCATGTGCCTCAACATAAAAAAGGCTATATGTTACCATAGCCAATATTGTACTAAATGGGGAAAAATGAACCCATTTGCTCTAAAGACGAATGAGTCAAGGGTGTCATTTCTCTCAACAGTTAAAAAGTATTATGTTTGAATTCCTAGGCAAAAAAATAAGGCAAGAGAAAGAAATAAAAGGGTTACAAACAGGAAAAGAGGTCAAATTAGTCCTATTTGCAAATGATATGGTCTTATGCTTAAAAGACCCTAAAGACTCCACTAAGAAATGCTTGTATCTGCTAAGCTTTTTTGGGCAAAGTAGCAGGATACAAAATAACTCAGCAGTTTTTTTTTATATGCCAACAACAAAAAGGCTGGGAAATAAATATGGAAACAATTTCGTTTTTAATAAACTCAGTTTGAAAATATTGAAAGGAATCAGTCATTCATCCCTTGAAATTATAACAATAATTGACAATGAAAGATCCAATTTTATGAGTATTGAAGAGCAGGTATAAGGATTGATGTTTTTCTTTTTCTTTTTTTTTTTATTATTCATATGTGCATACAAGGCTTGGGTCATTTCTCCCCCCTAAATCCACTCCCTCCCTTACCACCCACTCCACCCCCTCCCTCTCCCTCTTACCCCCTCAATACCCAGCAGAAACTATTTTGCCCTTATTTCTAATTTTGTTGTAGAGAGAGTATAAGCCATAATAGGAAGGAACAAGGGTTTGTGCTGGTTGAGATAAGGATAGCTATACAGGGAGTTGACTCACATTAATTTCCTGTGCATGTGTGTTACCTTCTAGGTTAATTCTTTTTGATCTCATCTTTTCTCTAGTTCCTGGTCCCCTTTTCCTATTGACCTTTTAAGGTATCTGCTTTAGTTTCTCTGTGTTAAGGGCAACAAATGCTAACTAATTTTTTAGGTGTCTTACCTATCCTCACCCCTCCCTTGTGTGTTCTCGCTTTTATCTTGTGATCAAAGTCCAATCCCATTGTTGTGTTTGCCCTTGATCTAATGTCCACATATGAGGGAGAACATACGATTTTTGGTCTTTTGGGCCATGCTAACCTCATTCAGAATGATGTTCTCCAATTCCATCCATTTACCAGCAAATGATAACATTTCGTTCTTCATGGCTGCATAAAATTCCATTGTGTATAAACATGGGTGTGCAGGTGCCTCTGTAGTAACCTGTGTCACAGTCTTTTGGGTAAATCCCCAAGAGTGGTATTGCTGGATCAAATGGTAGATCAATGTTTAGCTTTTTAAGTAGCCTCCAAATTTTTTTCCAGAGTGGTTGTACTAGTCTAAATTCCCACCAACAGTGTAAGAGGGTTCCTTTTTCCCTGCAGGATTGATGTTTTTAAATGTCTAATGATTCTAATGTCCAGTCAAGTTTGAAACTCATGATTCTAGGAGAAACCCCATGAGTAGTCCTGTCTATTAAGAAAGGAATGATAGAATACCAGCTGTGGAGTGAGGTGACTACTTGCAAGTTCCTGGCTTCCCACATCCTGTATGCAGGAACCTTGTCATTGTTGAGTATCCACCAGAGGTATATGCAATGTGTTGATTGGACTTGAAATGCACACAGATTATAAAAGTGATGTGCCCAGGTAGGATTCTGCTGATTAGAAATAAGCAGGAGGTCAGTAGTAGGTACTAAAACATGTCAAGAGGCAAGAGTAAAGACACTGTAGTTTGGAGAATCCAGTACCGCACACCTGCCTAGCCCCAGCTATAAGAAGAGTGATGTGTGTATCTGACCAGCACACAGGGATTCACACATTTTCTTTAGTGCTTAGGTACCATCCTGGGGATGAAGTTTTATTATGAAGTTTATGCACCTGAAAGGATCAATCATTCAATAAAATGGCAAGCACTGAGATTCACAAATTTAAAGATTTTCCAGTTATAAATTATTTTTCCGGTACACAGAGACCTCAGAAAGAGATTAGAAAAGCCATCTGTTTTCTTTTTCTTCTTTTTCCCCTGGATACTGGCAATTGAAAGCAGAGCCTCCCTCATTCTAAACATACATTTTTGTTATGCTTATTGGTGAATCTCGCAGGCCATATCCCCATGAATTTTTATTATATGTATAACAAAATTCCACATATCTGTGTTTTAAAAAATAATTACCTTACTTTTATTTCAACTTGGAATTTCAGGTGGTGTTACTTAATCAGCCTTAACACAAAGTTTATTACAGTTGAAGTTCTGGAAATTAGAGAATACTTTGGAGACAAAACAAGCCTAAGATCTGCCACTTGCTACTTATAGTACTGTACCTACACCCAACCTCTTCCCTCATGAGTAAAATGTGAACAACTGTGTTTGTTTCAAAAATTAAGTATGCAATATACAAGCATATATAAAATATAAATACTAAATTTAATATACAATATTAGAT
This sequence comes from Castor canadensis, assembly GCF_047511655.1. Lineage (NCBI taxonomy): Eukaryota > Metazoa > Chordata > Mammalia > Rodentia > Castoridae > Castor > Castor canadensis. The sequence goes on along the minus strand of NC_133390.1, from coordinate 106,499,151 downwards.
ATACTACAGATGTATTATGTTACATATGTAATACTATTATAAATAACATATAGTATACAAATGCTTAAATTATGGCACAGGAAATTTCTATACTTGTCAAGAATAGAAAATCAAATAAGTAAATAATAAGTAGTAAATTGCTAGAACATCTCCTTTTCAACTTAGTAAGACTGTAAATCTCAAGCTTACTTATACTGTTAGTTCCATTGAAAGATCCTCAAAGCATTTTGTATGTGGGTAATCTTTTCTGTTAGTTCCTATTAATTATATGTATATATTAATTCCTTCTTATTATCTATTTTCAAGAAGTATAAAAATTTCAAGAGTAAGAATAAATTTACAATATGATGTGCTTTACCACTCTTTTGGACATACACATTTAAGCAAAGATAAAATAAAAATGAGGCAGGCTTTGGTAATAAAAATGGCTTCAGAGTATAATATTTAGAGTAATGCATGAGTTGATCATTTCTGTTAGCACTTATTAGTTATTTTCCTTTTAGAAATTGGTCAATAAGTCTATAAGGGCTTTGAATTTTAAAGCATGTCATTTTCTTTTTATGTGAGAGAGGGGAGAAATGTGAACTATCCATGAAGAATTGACTTTGGCCAAGACCCCTATTTGTATATCAGATATAATATTCCAAAAAGCAAATTTTCTGTTTCAGTAGCCCATGATATCTTTGATACTCCTTGATGGCAATCATGATGGTGGCCTCATGATGGTGGCCTCAGCACTACTGTCAACTTGAATCCCTGGTAGGGTATGGAGAAGGAAGCTCAAGCCAGTAGGACTCACAGAATTTTGGCTCCTTTATTCTACAATGACCATATATAAATATTTTAGTTTTAGGCATTCATTGTTTTACTTCCTGTTCCTTACGTCGTTTTTCAAATGAAATTGTCTTTCTTTTAAAAGGCAGAGGAATATTTGAGCAATATTCACATACCCGCTTTGGTGATTTATGACACATTGTTCTTCTATGCACAGAATTATGTCTGTATATGGATTCAGAACTGAATATTCTTAATTTTGGTACCAAGAAGTATTTATGAAAATGGATAATTACAAGAAAACTGTGTTCAGCATCTATTTGAAATTTAAGCTTCCCACCCAGATAAACAATTAATTCATTCAAATAGTTGGTTTTTAATATAAATGCATGTTACAATTTGCATTTTAAATTAAACCTTATGCACATATATAGTTCTGATCATATGATTTTTATTTCAGACTTGAAATTGGTAGTAAGGCTCTTCATCAAGAAGCAGAATAACTTTTAGAGAGCACTGGAACCTTTCAATGAGAGAAGAATAAAGCAAGAATTATTATTTCCTTGTGGTAAAATCTAATTACGAATGTAAAGATTTCATTATTATGGGGTTGGGAGCCATGACTCATGACTATAGTCTCAGCTACTAAGGGCATGGAGATAAGAGGACTGTGGTTTGAGGTTAGTTCAGACCAAAAAAGTTAGCAGGACCCTATCACAAAGAACAAGCTGAACTCCAAGATGGTGACTGGAACACAGCCACAGACCTTCTTACCTCCGTGATCCAGGGACTTTGATAAGAAGCTGGAGAATTGCTTGAATGAGGTAAAACACCAGGGAGAGATGAAACATCAGCACTCTGAACCCCTAGCTCCTGGGAGGCCTCTCCACCCCACCATATAGTGAAAGAATAGCAGGCCAAGCCCCACCCCATGGGCCGGGGAAGCCACTGCTCCCTGGGATCTCCAATCCTCCAGCTCTGCTCCTTTGCCCCACCAGGGCTGTGCCACCCCTAACTCTCACCTCTCAGACCTGCAGGATCACCGTGGGAGGAGCCCTTAAGGCCAGGGATCCACAGACACTTACTATCTCTGCTAGGCCACCACCCACCAGGCCTGCACAGCCTTGCAGGAGCTCTGTCTCTCTGGGCCACGCTCCCCAGCTCTGAATGATCTCTGCTTTGCTGGCCATGCCCCCAAAGCCTGCACAGCCCTGCACAATATTCACTTTGCAAGGCTGTGCCCCTAAGGCCTGCCAAGCCAGGAACTCACACACACACACACACACACACACACACACACACGATATCCATTTTGCTAACCGTGTCCCCCAAGCCCAGGGATCCATAGGCACACAGGATCTCCACTCCGCTGGTCTTTTCTGTTCAGGCACACCAAGCCCACGCTCCAAAGGCCCACTACTTCACCTCAGCTAAAGGTCTCCACCTGAAGGCCTGTGGGACCCCACAGGAAGGCTTCAAACCTACCTAAGAGACACACAGAGATAAGAGTCTGGGTGCTAAAGAACTAGCATAAGAACAATTAAGAATGCAATTTTACTGCTCCAGAACTGGTAATTTTTTTTTTAAATTTTTAATTTTCATTTTTTTTCCCTTCTTTAAAGGATTTGCTGCTTGGTTTACTGCATTACTACCATTTTTTTTCTCTTTTCCTCCCTACTCTATTCCTTTTATCTTTCCATCTCTCTCTCTCTTTTATCCTTCTCTCTTGGTTTTGTTAGAATTAATATTGCTAGCCAGCTAATACTAAATTACACAGAGTTCAGGGATAGAAACGTTACCTAGTGGAAATATGGGAAGAAGAAAAAGGGAAGGAACTATTCTCCCATCCCCCCAAAAAAAGGTATTGCAAGATTTAGAACAAAATGAAGAAAACAGATACCCAAACCTAGACTCCAACCAAAAAAGATAAACTATATCAAGGAACTCAACAAAGCCCACAAGAACACTTGGAAAGAAGAAATCCTACAAGTAATTAATGAGAATTTCATAGAGATGATACTAGACATGGTCAACCAAAATGTACATGAGGCACTCAAGAAATTCCAAGGCAACAAAACTAAAAAATATGAGAAAATACAAAAACAAAAAAATGAAATCATAGAAGCCCTAAATAAATGCCGAACTGAAACTGAGACCACCACAAACAGAGAGATAAACAAATTAAGGTAAAAAATTGACAATATTAAAGAGGAAGTAACCCAAGATATGGAAAACCTCAGAAAAAAGAATGAAACAGAAATACAAAACAAAATGGAAGGCCATTCCAGCAGAATAAAACAAGCAGAAGACAGAATCTCAGAACTTGAAGACAAAATGGCAAATAAAGGAAAAACTGAAGAACTATTAGTGAAACAACTCAAGACCTGTGAAAAGAAAATGCAAGAACTCACTGACTCCATCAAAAGACTAAACCTGAGAATCATGGGCATTGAAGAAGGAGAAGAGGTACAAGCAAAAGGAATGCATAGTATATTCAACAAAATAATAACAGAAAATTTCCCAAATCTAGAGAAAACTATGCCCATTCAGGTACAGGAAACCTCCAGAACACTGAACAGACCTGACCAAAACAGAATTACCCCATGACATATTATCATTAAAACAACAAGTACAGAGACTAGAGAAAGAATATTGAAAGCTGTAAGAGAGAGAAAACAAATAACATACAAAGGCAAATCCATCAAAATCACAACAGATTTCTCCATGGAAACCTTCAAAGCAAGAAAAGCAGGATGGAGGTCTTCTGGGCACTAAATGAAAATAACTTCAACCCTAGGATACTCTACCTAGCAAAATTATCATTCAAAATAGATGGAGCAATAAAAGTCTTCCATGATGAGCATAAACTAAAACAATATATGACCACCAAGCCACCACTACAAAAAATTCTCCAAGGAATTCTGCACACAGAAGGTGAAAGCAAATAAAACCATGAAAGGGCAGGCAATCCCAAACCACAGGAGAAGAAAAGGTAAGAAAGTAAAGAGTAACACTGATTCAGCTACACACAATCAAACCCTTAAACAATAAAGACAACTAAATGACAGGGATCACCATGTGTTTATCAGTACTAACACTGAATGTTAATGGACTAAATTCTCCATCAAAAGACACCAATTGGCAAACTGGATTAAAAAGGATGATCCAACAATGTGCTGCCTACAGGAGACCCACCTCATTGATAGAAATAAGCACTGGCTGAGAGTGAAAGGCTGGAAGAAGATTTACCAAGCCAATGGCCCCCCAAAATAGGCAGGAGTAGCAATACTTATCTTGGACAAAGTAGACTTCAAACCTACATTGATCAAACAAGATAAAGAAAGACACTCCATACTAATAAAGGAGAAATAGATCAAAAGGAAATAACAATTATCAACCCATATGCACCCAGTGTCAATGCCCCCAATTTCACCAATCATACTCTGAAAACCATATATAGACCCCCAACACAGTGCTAGTGGGAGACTTTAATACCCCCCTATCACTAATAGATAGGTCATCCAAACAAAAAATCAATACAGAAATCCTAGAACTAAATCATACCACAGATCAAATGGACCTAGCTGATGTCTACAGAATATTTCATCCAACTTCTGCACAATATAAATTCTTCTCAGCAGTCCATGGAACCTTTTCCAAAATTGATCATATCTTAGGACACAAAGCAAACCTCAGCAAATATAAGAAAATAGAAATAATCCCATGCATTGTCTGACCACAATGCATTAAAACTAGAAATCAACAAAAAAAACAGCAGTAAAAAACAAACAAACAATTGGAAGCTGAACAACACATTACTCAATGATGAGTGGGTCACTAATGAAATAAAAGAGGAAATTAAAAGGTTCTTGGAAGTTAATGAAAATGAAAACACAACCTACTGGAACCTCTGGGGCACAGCAAAGGCAGTCCTAAGAGGAAAGTTTATAGCCATGAGTGCATATATCAAAAGGACAGAAAGATCTCAAATCAATGACCTAACACTACAGCTGAAACTCCTAGAAAAACAAGAACAAACAAACCCCAAAATAAGCAGAAGAAAAGAAATAATTAAGATAAGGACTGAAATCAATGAAATAGAAACAAAAAACACCATACAAAGAATCAATGAAACAAAAGCTGGTTCTTTGAAATAATAAATAAGATTGACAGACCCCTGGCAAACCTAACTAAAATGAGGAGAGAAAAAACCCAAATAAGTAAAATTGGAAATTCAAAAGGAGAGATAACAATAAACACCATGGAAATCCAGAAAATCATCAGAGACTACATTGAGAGCCTTTACTCTAATAAATTTGAAAATTACAAAGAAATGGACAGATTTCTAGAAAATTACAACCACCCAAAACTGAACCAAGAGGATATTAATCACCTGAATAGATCTATAACATAAAACAAAATTGAAGCTGCCATCAAGAGCCTCCCAAAAAAGAAAAGTCCAGGACCTGACAGATTCACTGCTGAATTCTATCAGACATTTAAAGAAGAACTAATACCAACCCTCCTTAAACTGTTCCATGAAATAGAACAGGAGAAACACTGCCTAACTCAGTTCATGAAGCCAATATTACTCTCATCCCAAAACCAGACAAAGACACCTCCAGGAAGGAGAACTACAGGCCAATTTCCCTAATGAACATCAATGCAAAAATCCTCAATAAAATAATGGCACACCTAATCCAACAATACATCAGAAAGATCATTCACCACAACCAAGTTGGCTTCATCCCAGGAATACAGGGTTGGTTCAACATATGCAAATCTATAATGTAATACAGCACATCAAAAGAAGCAAAGACAAACACCACTTGATCATCTCAATAGATGCAGAAAAAGCCTTCGACAAGATTCAACACCACTTCATGATAAAAGCTCTAAGAAAACTAGGAATAGAAGGAATGTACCTCAACATTGTAAAGGCTATATATGACAAACCTATAGCCAACATCATACTTAACAGTGAAAAAATGAACCCATTCCCCCTAAAATCAGGAATGAGACAAGGGTGCCCACTCTCCTGACTCCTATTCAACATAGTACTGGAATTTCTAGCCAGAGCAATTAGGCAAGAAGAAGAAATAAAAGGAATACAAATAGGTAAATAAACTGTCCAAAATATCCTTATTTGCAGATGATATGATCCTATACCTTAAAGACCAAAAAGATTCTACCCAAAAACTCTTAGACACTATAAATAGCTACAGTAAGGTGGCAGGATATAAAATCAACCTACAAAAATAATTAACTTTCTATATACCAAAAATAAACAAACTGAGAAGGAACACATGGAAACAATTCCATTCACAATAGCCTCAAAAAAAAAAAAATCAAGTACCTAGAAGTAAATTTAACAAAGGATGTGAATGACCTCTACAAGGAGAATTACAAACTCCTGAAGACAGAGATCAAGGAAGACTACAGAAGATGGAAAGACTTCCTGTGCTCATGGATCGGTAGAATCAACATAGTATAAATGGCGATAGTGCTGACAACAATGTACATGTTTAATGCAATGCCCATCAAAATCCCAATGACTTTCATCACAGACATTGAAAAATCTACCCTAAAGTCCATTTGGAAACACAAAAGACCGTGAATAGCCAAGGCAATACTCAGCAAAAAGAGCAATGCTGGAGGTATCACAACACCTGACTTCAAAATATATTACAAAGCAATAGCAATAAAAACAGCATGGTACTGGCACAAAAACAGACATGAAGACCAGTGGAACAGAATAGAGGACCCAGGTATGAATCCACACAACTATACCCATCTCATTTTTGACAAAGGTGCCAAAAATATACGATGGAGAAAAGACAGGCTCTTCAACAAATTCTGCTGGGAAAAGTGGTTATACAGCTGCAAGAAATTAAAACTAGATCCATGTCTATCACCCTATACTAGCAGCAACTCAAAATGGATCAAGGACCTAAATATCAGACCTGAAACTCTGAAGTTAGTAAAGGAAGGAACAGGAAACACTCTGGAACAAATAGGCATAGGCAAAGACTCCCTCAATAGAACCCCAGCAGCCCAGCACTAAGAGAAAGGATGAATAAATGGGACTTCAAAATTAAAAAGCTTCTGCACAACAAAAGGAAAAGACCACCCACAGAGTGGGAGAATATATTTGCCAGCTATACATAAGACAAGGGACTGATAACCAGAATATATAGGGAACTTAAGATACTAAACTCTTCTAAAATCAATGAACCAATTAAGAAATGGACAACTGAACTAAACAGAACTTTCTCAAAAGAAGAAATTCAAATGGCCAAAAACCACATGAAAAAATGCTCACCCTCTCTGGTCATAAAGGAAATGGAAATGAAAACCACACTAAGATTCCACTTCACCCCTGATAGAACACTATCATCAAAAACATCACTAAAAACAGGTGTTGGTGAGGATGTTGGGAAAAAGGAACGCTAATCCACTGCTGGTGGGAATGCAAGCTGGTGCAACCACTCTGGAAAAAAATTTGGAGACTTCTTAAAAATCTAAACATAGACCTGCCATATGATCCAGCAATCCCACTTCTGGGGATATACCCAAAGGAATGCAACACAGGTTACTGCAGAGGCACCTGCATGCCCATATTTATTGCAGTGCTATTCACAATAGCCATGTTATGGAAACAACCAAGATGTCCCGCTATTGATGAATGGATCAAGAAAATGTGGTACTTGCACACAATGGAATTTTACTCAGCCATGAAGAAAAATGAAATCTTATCATTTGCAGGTAAATGGATGGAACTGGAGAACATCATTCTGAGTGAGGTTAGCCAGGCTCAGAAGACCAAAAATTGTATGTTCTCCCTCATATGCAGACTTTAGATCTAGGGCAAATGCAGCAATGTGGTTGGACTTGGATTACAAGAAAAAGGGAGAGCACATACAGGAGATATAAGAATAGGTAGAAAACCCAAAACATGAAAGTGTTTGATGTCCCCACTTCAAAGGAACTAATACAGAAACCTTAAAAAGGGGATCAGGAACTAATGCAACGATCAGTTAAAGTTGAATCAACATGGGGCATAACATATGGATACTTGACAGCAATAGTAGGAATCTTTCTGTGTAGCTATCCTTAACTCAACTTGCAAAAATGTTTTGTCCTCCTTATTATGCTTATGTCTTTTCTTCAACAAAATCAGTCCCAAGGGCATAATGGGACCTGCCTGAAAATGAGGAGGGGAGTGGGGGCATGGTGGGGGAGAAGGGCAGGGTGGAGAAATGACCCAAACAATGTATGCACATGTGAATAAATGAACAAAAAAAAAAAAACAAAGAACAAGCTGGGCATAGAAGTGCATGTTTCTAATCCCAGCAATCTGGGAAAAAAAAGGAAGCAGATTGCAGTCCAGGATCAGCCTGCCCCAAAGCACAAGACCCTGTTTGAAAAATAACAAAAGGAAAAGGGTTTGGGGTATGGCTCAAGAGTGGCATGCTTGCCTACCAAGAGTAAGGCCCTGAGTTCAAAACCTCAGGATGGCCAACAACAAAAAGTTCTTTGAGACATAGTATTTGAAAAGTTCTCACCCTTCCTAACAATAGTCAAAATGATTAATACTTATAAGTGTAATATTATATTAAATCACACATAAACCGGTAATTTTAACGTTTCTTAATTTTTGTTCATAGAACTGAAATGGATTTGGTGTGTTTCATTAGGGGTTTATTTTGTAGGGAAAAGAATTGGAAAAAGCTGATTGAATGAAGAAAATCATGAACAGTTAAGCTTCTGTTTCTAAGCCATTTATAGATACATTCCCACGTTTATCAAAACAGTGTCATGTCAAAGAAATATGAAATCAAAGAATACTAGGACCACAAGGGACTCTGGAATGAGCCAGTCTCCCTTAGTGAGAGGTATAGTGAATTCTCTAAAATCAATTCATTTCTCACTTGCTTGTGCACCAGTTTATTTGTGATTAAGAAATTGGATAGTGATATCACTAAGACCTTTGAAAATCTTTCTTTTCAGAGCCATAACGCACACTTTTTAATCCAAGAATAATTGCTAATTTGAATCTTTTATCATTCTCTTGCTTTCCTTATAATGGAATACTACACATGTATTAGTAAAATGTGTGATGTTAATTGTGTAAATTTTGGAATGTTATGAGAGCAGTTTCATACATACAACATTCCTCTGGCACTTATTTGATCACTCAACAAATTTTTGGGGTGCAGTACTATTGATATGGAGTGTGTAGTGGATTCATTCTTACTGCTGCACAGTATTATATTTCTGCATAGATCACCCTTTATGCTGCCACTTTACTTCCACGATTCATTTGGGTTGTACCTATCTGGTTTCTTGTTATTACATGCACTGCTATTATTATTCTTGTACAGGTCTTTGGTTAACAAGGGCATGGGTTTTCTGGGTTATACACTTCATGTGAATTTGCTGGCTCAGGGTCTTTGACCTTATTAAGTTTTACTAGGTAATGTGAAATTGTTTTCCAAAACGTCTGTATCAAGTGTCTTTCCCATAGGCACACATGAGAACTTCTGGAAACATTGCCAACCTGCTGTGTTTTCAAAATGGGTTCTCATAACAAGGGGAGAGCACATACAGGAGATATAGGAATAGGTAGAAATCCCAAAAAATGAAAGCATTTGATGCCCCCACTCCAGAGGAACTAATACAGAAACCTTAAAGCGACAGAGGTTATCATAAGAAGAGGATCAGTAACCAGTGTAAAGATCAGTTAGAGATGAATGAACATGGGTTGTAACACATGTGTATATGAAAGCAATGCTAGGAATCTCTCTGTATAGCTATCCTTAACTCAATTAGCAAAAATGCTTTGTCTTCCTTATTATGCTTATGTCTTTTCTTCAACAAAATTAGTGATAAGGGCAGAACAGGTTCTGCCTGGAAGTGAGGGGAGGAGGGGAGGAGAGGCTGGGGGAGGGGGCAGGGGGGAGAAATGACTCAAACAATGTATGTACATGTGAATAAATGAATAATTTTAAAAAATGGGTCCTTGACATTTAATTTGGCATTTTCCTGAATACAATGATTTATGATCCATCTAATATTTACTATTTACATTTTCTCTTACATGGAATATTACGATTTTTATTTTACTTATTTATTATTTTGTTTCTTAAGGATTTGTTTCATTTGCTATCCAAATTATTCATGTGGTTATGCATATAGCACATATCTCTTTGGTTTGCTCTAGTTGGCAGCACACATAAGAAAAATCACTTTAAAAATATTCATTCTATGTGAATGAAGCATTCTTAAATATTATTTAAATTTTCAAATTTTTGTGTTCATTTGAAAATAAAAGTGATTTATGAAGGAAAAAAATTCTCTACAGGAAAGCCTGTAGTGATATATTAGGGCCTTCTTGACATTTTTCATATTAAAACATTCCATTTTAATTATATTTAAATTCTTTGCATTGATAAAATGCTCAGGGCTCTATATTTTTGAATGATAAACAGTGCTTGACAAAATATGTGCAAGAAATTAATAGCCTAATTTATTCTATGAAAATGAAAGTAAATGTGAACCTGCACTTTAACCCCTTCTTTAAAGGGGAGATTTTGACTGCCCCCTTGTTTTATTTTTCTAATGAAAGTTATATATTGAAAAAGGGAATTTACTATTATTGGTTAATATTTAAATTGAAGATGTCTGGGTTTTCAACTGACTCTGCCTGGGTGACACTTAATTCTTTCCTATTCTTACTGCTGTACAGAATTTCTCACCATGAACATTAATTCCCTTCCCAGTATTTTTTCACACTCTGAACATGTTTTCAATCATTAAAAGGTGGAACTTCTGTTAACTCTAATCACATTTTCTTTTCTTCCTACTTTGCTTATTTTGAGAGGAAAGAATCTGGCTATTACTGTTTTTGTTTTTGTAGCTGAAGCTTTTCTTGCAGAGATAAAAATGCTGATTTGTATTATCTTATGATTAGAAAACAAATAAGGACACATAGCTGTCAGAGGATAATGATTTTCAGTCATAAATGATTTTCACTCATGAGATTGCTACTAGACTTTAGTAGCAATCTCATGAGTTTATCATTTGACTGCCTTAAACAATGTTAATAACTTTATATCATAGCTTATCTTTCTTTGTAACTGAAACCTTTAAATGAAGTAAGATATTTATTAAATTGGGTATTATTATAAATAGAACCTTTCCTCAGTTGGACTTTAACTCATTTAGGAAATGGTATACGTCATCACTGCTATAATTTGTAGGTTTAAGAAAAACATTTGGTTTATAAAAATATACAAAAATTAATAATAAGCATCAAAATCTAATTCTGTAACTCAGTTGTATATTAAATAATGCTTTGTTAGGACAAAGTTTCTTCCCTTTTTTTCCTTCCTCAAATTATTTTATTTACAAGTTAATTCTCTCTCAGGTCATAAGGTACATAAGTACCTTATCTTATGTAATCTTTTAACACTTTGAGGGCATTTCCCTCCCTTGCTTTTTACTCTACTTTAGTGTACATTTATTGGTTGGGTCATGGTTATACAATGATGAGTAAAAACAGTAGCCTGATTTCTGCTACTTTGGAACTTTTTGTTTCTGGGACATTAATTAAGTTACATACTAACCAACACAGCGTACAAGAGTGAGAGCATATTAATAAGAGCTAGTACAGGGAACTTGACTTTGCCATGAAGATTTGAGCAAACCTCCTTGAGGGAGCTGACATCTTGATTTAATAGATAAGGAGAGAAGACAAAAGTTTTCTCACAAAGGGATAAACAGTATTAGATTGAGTCCTTTTTGTGGGGGAATTTCAGCAATTAAGGAGGACTTATAGACAGTTGGAGAGAGTGTAATAAGGTTTGAGTTGGGGATGAGGAGACGTGCCAGACATAATGAACTCCCAACCATGTTTGGCATATTAATGCAATGTATATGTGTGGGGTCAATAGAGAGGGAGCCAACAAATAAATAACACCATTCATTACCAAAAAAAGAAATATATGAAGAGCCTGGAGATGCAGATATTTTATAAGTATGTAAGATAACACATATTCAGAGTTATGAACATTGGGGAGATTGTTTGCTCCCAAACAAGCAGGGGAGCACAGTTACTAGTATACCCTTGAACAAAAAATGTTCCTCCTCTATCGGGGATGTTCATCCTCTTTGACAGAGTGCCCAGCTTTTGGAGAGACTCACATGGAGTGGTGAGGGAGGAAGGGGACACCTGTCTAGCCAACCAAATCAGTCAAATGAACCCTGGTAATCGGTGGGGTGATAGATATCTCAGCCAGATCACTCTCAAATCAGAAGAGGTACGAATATTTGGAAAAACATAGGAACTGATAATTTTGTTAGTTAATTTCTAAAGAAATATATCTGAAAGAAAAGAGATATTTATTTATTTATTGGTTCATTTGTTTGTCCCAGCTTATGATGATGGTTCTTAAGAATGATCATCAATATGAGGCTTTTTAGAACAAAGTTCCTTGAATGATAATCCTGTACATCAATATTGGTTCTCCACATTGCATCTTGATGATCTTTAGGAAATTATTTAATTTCTCTGAGGCTTATTTCCTGATTAATAACTATAGGGATATAGTTACAAAATGCTTTGAATATTAAAGAAACCCTGCATAGGAACTGGAAATTCTGTGACTGAAGAGACTTCCACTGTTGTCCTCCTCACTGGGTTATAGTTAATAGTTTACAAGCAAAAATAGGGAAACATGCACGTACCACACAAAGGGAATGCATATATAAAGTATTCAACATTCATATTAATGATTACTGTCGGGCAGGCAAATAACTACATTATTTTATACTAACACCAGGGATAGTAGACACATATAACATTAAATAAATTAATGAACACACATATATATGTGTCTGTACAGAAAAATAGCCACTGAGACAAAACAAGAGACTTTGAGTTTAAAAACTAAAAATCATAGTCCTAAAGAAAAAAATGACCTTTTATTCCTTTCCTTCTTTTCTCTCCTTTAGCCTACCTTCATTCACACTTTTAAATGTTTTCTTCACAATTTTCTTTTTCAAAAAGATGGCAGATATTCTTTTTATCCACACTACATATAATGTTTTGAATCTATTCCTTTTAATTTTCTCATAATATATGCTCACGTGAATTTGGCACAATTTATGTATATTCTCTTAATAATGAAATTCACTCTTGCTTAAAATGGTACACTGACTAAACTTGTTGGATTTCCCTTTAGAATATGTTCAAATATAATTACTTCTAGCCATATTTTGATTTTGTGAAACTCTGAAAGTTATCTTTCTTGTATTATAACTTGCTAAATTGCTGTTGCTTTAGTCCTATTACAACCCATTTCAATATCATATGGAATCTTATCTCTTTGAAATTATAAGTCAATTAATGACATGCCTTGCTTAAAAATTTCTTCAGTCTCTTCCTGTGTAAATCAGAGTAAAATCAAAGTCTTAACACCTCCACACTCTACCTGTTCTGCCGTACACATTTTATAACTTCATCTCCATCCTGTGTCCCTTGGCTTCTGCCACATTAGCCATAACATCTTCACAGTTCTTCCAGCTGGAATGTTCCATTCTAAACACCTGCATATCCTTGCCTTCAATCTGAAATATTCCTATGTGTCCTCTCACTCAAATATCATTCTCAACGTGGCACTCCTGATTATCTGCACATTTAAAACTGCACAGTAAGATCATTTGCCTTATTTTTTCATTGCTACTTAATGCTATATCATTATCTGTATGAGCATTATTTATCTTTTGTTTCTCACATAATATATGCATCAATTACATGAAGCTATAAAGACAGGGACTTTTGTTTATTTTGGTAATAGTGATATCACATATTAAGAATTCAAAATACTTTGTTAAGTGAATAAATAAGTGAATATTCAAAAGGAAAAATTTATTGGTTTGATGAAGAGTTCTATATGAAATTATGGTCTTAAGTTCAAAGAGGTAAGAAAATTCTAATTATAATAAAAATAAGTAATTATACAAAAGTAAAAACTGAAAAGAGCTATAAAATAGAAACCTTCATTAGTAAACATAGAGAGAAAAAGACTGTCATATATTGTGCATGTAAATGTGGAATATTTCACTCTTTGACAATCTTACAATATTAATTAAATTTAATAATATTTATACAGTGGTCATTTATGGGGCACTTGATTAAAATATGTATTATATTTTACAGTAAATGAAGAGTTGTAATAATTCAGAGTTTTAGTAAAATAGGATTTCTAAGTTTTAATAATGACCATGAATCTTTAAATTATGACTCTAGAACCTTTGGGTGTACATGCAGATACACTGGGCAGCTCACCTCCTAGAATTCACCCAACCTTGTAGTGCTCTGATTCTCTGACACTTTCTAAGTTCTTATAAAAAAAACCAAAACTGATTTAAATATCAGTAGTGTGTGAATGTAAAAATCATAAGTAGATTATTTAATATGGTTAATGAGAAAAATATTAAGCTAATCTATAAAGAATGATTTTTTGCAAAATAAATTTACATTGAATAGAACAATAGACACATACATTTCTAATAAAGAATATATAACTGATAATTCAAACTTGATGCCTTTTCATGAAAATATTATTTGTAAAATAAGAAATTTATATTAGTATCTTATTCCTTCTGAATATGGGCATTAAATTCATTTCTAAAATCAGATCACCCACTTTAATTTCATTTTCAAGAATTTTTACTCATTTTGGTTTCTGAATCACATGCCTTCTCTCTGTGGTTTGATAGTGGAATTAGGTCAGCACATTTTAACCTGGGATTCCTAGATATCTAGATTTTCTAGATTTGAAGTTTTAGTACAATATTTCAAAATATGAACTGGAAAAATAGAATTAATCATGAGTCATCTATATCAGGTAACTGATTTAAGAAATGTTGTTTCTGGATATTCTATAAGTATAGTATGACAAAATTTGCATAATCTTGTTTACTTATAAGTCATTTTTAACAAGCACATTTATCTTTAACCAAAACAGTGGGGAAATGTTTCTACTTTCCATAATCTAGTTATAACCCAAGTTTCATTTTAGAAAAAATAAATCTGTATAAAGTTATCTGAATATTATTTGCTATAAGGCATAAGAATTTTGGTTTCATTTTTTAATATCATGTTGCCTCTTAGCCTGTGAACTCTTGGACTTTGTAGAGTTGTATTTCTTAAACTGCTTTTCTGAGATTCATTTCCTAACAATCCATGCTTAAGAAGATCTTACCTTTATTTTATGCGCACTTAAACATCTTATTCAGAAGCCACTGGTATTATTACTATGTCATAAAATTTGCATGGAAATATATTAAATGGCATATAAAATTTTTTCACACTTTTTAACCTTAGCTAACTTCTTAAGAAAATGAAAATCCTTTGTGATAATTAAGAGTGAAAATAAGTTTTATTTTCATGAAGATGATACTACTGTATGGAATGATTCTTAAGCTAATTCAGTGAATTCATCATTCAAGCTCTCTGTTTTTCTTATTTCTCATTATTAGCTAGGCATAGACTTAAAATGAAATACACTTTCATCATTCTTTCACTGACAGGCCACTTTTATCAATTCCATGCTATGCTTATATGCAATGTATCAGTACATGTGAACTTGACACTGTGATCACAAGATATGATTCCTATTGAAATGGTGTCTATCATAGTCACAAAAGCTGCTTACTAAAATTACAGTGAGAACTCTGATTCAAGAGTTCACTAGAGAGGTAATTGAATAAAGCTTTGTTTCCCTTCAAACAGGAACTCCTATCAACATTTTGGAATGAAGGACAATAAGCAAAACCATGAAACTCAGTTTACTTGGCATCCTGATAAGGATGATAAATTAGTGCTCTTTTTTCCTTGGAAGAACTAAAATTGAAATGATAATATAAGAATTCTATGAGCATCAAACCTTTTTCTGAAAGCTTAGGGAATTTTTAATATTTAATTTCACCACGCCTTATTTTCTAAATCATCTGCTTTATGACAGGGACAATGATATATTTGGTGATGCAAGTAAGAATAAGATTTGTCTCTACCTCCAGAGAACTCAAAGTTGGTCATGATAGGTATTTTAGCATGTATCTGCAATGAATTTTAACAAAATATATTGATTGTTTGCTCTGAGTTGGAATGTGACATGTGGACATGTGCTGAAGTTGTCCCCTTTGTATTGTGAGAGCCGATTACTAAATATTTAGGAATTTTGCAAGCTGGCTTTGTGAGCCTGAAATAGACTTTAGTGGGAGGATTTATACCCTGAAAGTTGAAATATGGTAAAATTTGCCTCTGTACCTTTCTCTCCCTAAATAGTTTATCATTGTATCACTGAATGTAACAGATGGCTTCCAACTGGTGGCCCAGTCAGGCTAATTTTTTAGCATACATTCAAAAAATTCTCTTATTATCATTATTACTTATTAATTAACTCAGTAGCTAATGTTCTATGTATTTTTCATATACAATGTGATGTTTAAGGTACATGTACATTGTGGAATTTTTAACTCTAGGTAATAAACAATGCATTAACCCATACAGTCAAATAATCTTAAAATATTTTTCAATTTTAAATTAGTGGAGCCATTGAAAGTTAGGTATAAAATGTATAGCAAAGAAGAAATATCCTTGACAGTCCTGAGATTTCCTATACACTAAGCAATTTGGCACTTGCTTGACCTCCTTAGTCTGTGAAAGTGGAGAGGGAGCAGAGCTGTCAACTCTATCAGTCCTCTCAGAGCAGTTTAACAAACTCCATGCCATTTAAAACAGCATTGCAAGTTATTCCTTCAAATCATTCAGATTCCCCATCTGGACATGGTTTTGTCTCCATAGGGTTACATTTCTGATCTCATATATAGGGTCTAATGACGGTTAAAATTCTTTATGGAGCTCATTACTAGAAGGTGCCATACTAGCCCTTGGCATAATTCTATCTGTTTGGAAATACCTGGCGGGGGCAGTGGCTTATATAGTCTGAGTGCTGAAGATGTATTGATTTCTGTTGACTAATTTTATCTGGTCATATAAGACTATTCATTGTTTAGCTGAAATTACTAAGTTTTCTAAATGAGACAGTTCTATTCCTCTGTAAATTTCAGTCTGTTCCCTTTAGAGGCCATATAAGGACAGTTTATAAGCTTTACAGATTTATAATTGAAGGCAAGAAAGAGATCACATTTTAATCTGATGGTTCTCTGTGAGAAGTTATAGAAGCTTACAAGCTCACCTCTAAAAATAATATTTAAGAATGTGTTTCTGGTATATTTTAAAATTGACAAAAGGGAAAATCCACTTTAAATTGGAAAGCATAATCATTTTTCTCAATGAGATGGTATATTAGAATCTCTCCAAAAACAAAAACAATGAAATAAAAAATAAGAAGGAAGAAGGAAATAACCTAAAACTATAGACATGCTTTATTTAGAAGGGGATCTCTAAGTTACAATGCATGATTTCAAGTTAAAGCCTTTGTGGGATATCTCCATGTAAATCTCTGAATGTTCATGGTTGATTTATTGGAAATGATGTGCTACTCCACTATCTCTAGTGATTGTTTCACGGTCTCATGGAGGTGGTCTTTACAGGGGCAGATTGCAGGTGTTAGGCTTCACCTACCTCCATTACAATTTTAGCCTCATTTCACACCAACCAATTTTACCCTCATTTTATACCTCATTTCATATGTGACTTTGTGCAAGTTACATAATTTTCTGTGTTTTGTCACCACAAAAATAGTGTGAACAAATACCTTATAGCAGGAGGTGAATGTGTATGAAACATTTAGAACATTGTTTGTACAAGGTTATACTAATTATCTGTCAAATGTTATTCTCATCACTATAACCTGATAAAGGAAAGATTAGGCACCAGAAAAACTTTAAAAAATATGGAAAATGGTTAGTAAGGGGTAAACATGTGTTTACTATGTTAAAACACAGAATACGTGGTATATGTTAGTACATATGCCAGTGAGTCCATAAAAATAAACTGTGGAGTCAGGTGAAAAATCTTCCTACCATCTGGCCCTGACAAACTTGTGGACTATATCATTTGAACTAGGTGGCAATAAGTTGATAGAATGGCAAAAGCACACACTTTCATTTTAAAATTTTTACTTTTGATTAAGTTTTTAAAAGTGATTAAGAATTAAATGGAGGTCTTTCAATGAACATTTAAGAACCAGTTTCTTTAGACCAGTGGCTTTAAAAAATTGTAACAACCTGCATTTTGTTCACAGAGAATTTTCAATTAAGATAAATTTTCAGCAGATTTATTTCCTAAAGAATACATTATTTCTTCTTTTCTAGCAGTGCATTTACACAGCATACAGACAAATGGTATTTCTAAGGGAATACTAGTGCTATAGCTTCTTCCAATTCAAACCAGAGTGACATTCTTACTTGGCACATTTGTAAAAAAGGATTGGTCTGTTCAAGTTCCTCCCCCTTATTTTGGGGACCACTGGAAATGTTTCTCCATGAATTATGGGAAATAAGAGCTATGTTCTTACACTTTTATTTTAGAGAGTTTCTTGGTTAACCAAACACAAATTATTCTTTAGCAAATTACTTTCAACAAAAGAAAACAAAAAGAAGAAACAAAAAAAATGAGAAAAGATAGATTAATTCTAGAGAAAAAAATGAGTATATTTGTTTCATTGAGAAAGAAATATATTATAGTTTATAGTGAAGTATCTCAAGCAAGTGTTTAATAAAATTTTGCTTCTGTGATAATTTTCATTAGCTAGCTTTCTTTCTTCTTCCCATACTACACTTTTCCCAACCTGTTTCTCTTCTGCTGTACAACCTGAAAAGTTTTGATGATGATTTTATTTTTGCTATTTTTGCTCATCTTCCATGCTGAGCAAAGTTTGGCCAAACTGACAATTGTTCTTTAGACTGACAATGTGAAAAGGCTCTTTTTTTAAAAAAGAAAAAACTTGATACATATTAGATTATTAATGTCTTTAGAGTTGCCATTTTGCTATGTACTTTTTCTTTTAATAAAAGAATTGTGTAATGGATTTGACCCAATCCTTTTAGATGTTCAGTTTTACAAGGAATTTCTTGCCCAGATTTACCAGTCATGATGGAGTATAGCTTTCCTAACTTCACAGAATTTCTTATATTTATGTGTTCATGCAGGGTTTGTTTAAAATATGGCATTTTACTTTTTGATCAGGTTTTGAGATTTAGCTATTTGCTCTCCATACCTCTTGAACAAGAGGGTATATATTATATAAGATAAAAAGTGAAAAACTTTGATATTTCTTACATATCGGTTATGTGCTAAGGTCTACACTAAATATTCTGCATAGATCACTTCATGTATTCACAGAAAACTTATAAGGCACTAATCATTATCATTCTTTTTCTTACAGATGAAATAATCCCCAAAGAGGAAAGTTTTGTTTTCTCCCTTAAAGGTAGTAGCATACAACAAATACTGGTGAAGATGCAGTGAAACAGGAACCTTTATTCACTGTTGGTGGAAATGTAAATTAGTACACCCATTGTAGAAAGCAGTATGGAGATTCCGCAAAGGCTAATGAGAGTGCTATCATATGATTTGGTGATAACACTACTGGGCATACGTCCAAAGAAATATAAGCCATCACAGCACTATTCACAATAGCCCAGCCATGGAAATGCCTTACAGCTGATGAATGGATGAAGAAAATGTGGTATATTTATTTACACAATGGAGTTTTACTCAGCCTTAAAGAATAATGACAACATGTGGTTTGAAGGTAAATGGATGCAATTGGAGGACATCATGTTAAGTGAAGTAAAAAAAGGCTCAAAAAGACAAAGGGCACATGTTTTCCCTTATATGTGGAAAATAGATACAAAAGATAAAGATATACATGAAAACAAATGCAATCTTATACAAACTCATATGTAGAACATGTTTGTAATAGTGAAACTACTCTATGGAACTTGGGAAGGAGGAAAAGAAGAAAATGATAGAGAAGCAACAATATCATAAAACATAATATCTGTGAAGGTAGAGAATATAAGGATATGTATAGAAAGCTGTTGAAAAATGGAGGTTGTGGGGTAAAGGAGTGTGGGAGAGCAATAAAAGGGGTTGAACAGACCAAAGTCTTTGAACATTCACTTAAGTATTAATAATGAAAGGACTATAAAATAGGTACAGTGTGTGGGGGTCCTTGTGGAAGGAGGAGGGTAAATAAAGGAGATTAATGTGAAACAGAACAAAAAAAAATCTTGCAATTGTTGGATAGAGTATCCTAGGTCTGAAATTATTTTCATTCAGTGCCTGAAACACCTCACTCCATGCCCTTCTTGCTTTTAAGGTTTCCATTAAGAAATCTGCTGTTATTTTGATGCTTTTACCTTTAAATATTATTTGTTTTTTCTGTCCTACATCATTCAATATTCTTTTTCTGTTCTCTGTGCTTGTTGTTTTAAAGATAATATCTATTTTATTTATTTCCCATTGAATTACTTTTTTGAGGAGAGTGGTTTTGATCCCTTATTTTTCCCATTGCTGTATTTGATGCTGTGCAACTCTGTTCTTGATAGGCTAGTTGGTGGTTTTAATTGCCTGTTTTCTTTCCCCTGAATTAATTTTTGTGTTGTGACTGACTTGCTTGTTAACTAGGTTGATGTGCCCTTGGCCTGGAGTTATAATTTAGCAATAACAAATTCACACATTCAATGTCAGACCAGATTTTAAATACTATATAGATAACATCTATAAACAGTGGTAGTTGAGGAGGGGTAATGGTTATTAGGCTAGATAGAGAAATTTGAGTAATTGGTAAAAGTGGTACTAAAAAGAGGCAGGAAAATGGGTGGGTGGGTAGGGGAAGAGGAATTGGGGCTGTTGGTTTTTGTGGCCTTTGTGCATGTTTGAGTATATTTCTGTTGTTGTATTGGAGGGTGCTTGTGTGAGGGATTGCAGGGGTCTGTGTATAGTTGGTACAGTAGGATAGTCAGCATATGGTGAGTATGTATGAGGGTGGGGTAGTGTGGTGACAGTTTGTGGGAGAGTAGTAGGGGTAGGTGAAGATGGGGGACAGAGTGGATGAAAAGAAGCAGAAAGTATAGTTGAGAGGAAGAACAATGAATTGTAGCACAGGAAAAGTAGGGAGAGTGAAGAGGGTAGGAGTAGGGATAAGAAAATAGTAATGGTTAAGTTAATAATGCAGAAAGAAAGATAACAAAAAACACCAGGTACAGGAACAACAAAAAGTTCAGTCGTTTGGTAAAAGTTCTGGAGTTATTCCTTAGGTGGCCAATCCTGGTATTGGTTTACAGGCAGGATCTCTGATGTGGTGTCACCAGTTGACTGGATTGTGAGTCATGTTCTGTTCCTTCTGTCCATGGAGTTAGTTGCAATTAGGAGATGAGGTATGCCTGCCAGTTCATACAGGTTGGTCAGAGCTTCTGCTTTTTTCACCAGGCAGCAGCTGTATTGCCCTTCAGCTACAACTCTGTTTGGTCTGCTCCTCTTCCAGCAAGGTAGGGCAATTCAGTTTTGAATACTGTACTCTGTCCTTCAAGATCAGCTCTGGGATCAAACACCTGCCCTATTTTGGGAACTTGACTTTTTGCCCCAGCCCCACTCTCAGCCTTTGTGCCTCTCCTGACCTCTGCTCAATGCTAGTGGCTCTTCTGGGAGGTTGTCTTGCCACCCCACCCCTGCTCTCAGCCTTTGTTGCTTTTCCCATATTCATTCACTGAGAGTTCATAGCTGAGAGTTCAGCTTCTTGTCCCACCCTTTTCTCTGGGACAGGTTCAGTGTTCCACCCCCACCTCTGCTGTCAGTTTTAGATTACAGTTTGCTGTTTATTGTTTTCAGTTTTGTTGGGGGGACTCAGTCTGCTCAGGGGCTGTGTTGAATTATGTCCTGGGGGCTGGGTAGGGGAGCTGTGCATGGTGCATGCTCACCTGTTCATTCTGAAGATTCATGCAAGTAGCTTTGAAACCAGCTGGTGGGGAGAAATGGCATGGCATAAGGAGGCTTTCCATTAGTTAGGGGTCCAGGATGTCACAGAGTTTGACTTTTATTGATGTTCTGTATTCTGGTTATTGGAAGAAAAAGAAAAAAACAAAGAGAGAACGAAAAGGCTTTTTCCCCAGGGTTGGACATGCCTTGCTGGTTGTGCTGCATAGATATTTTTTGGCTGTTAGGTGTATTAAAGTCTGATTTAATGGTCAGTCTTTGAATTTAATCTGCACCTAATGTGATAGCAGCTATTATTTTGGCTAAAACAATCAGAACTAACCAAGTGTTGGTTCAACATCTCAAGGAGTTTCTGGAATCATGGAGCTTAGGATTTCTGATTCCCTGCCCTAACTGCCATCTTGGATCCTTGCAGCCAACACTTCTTAAAGTATAACTAATAGCAGCCATCTGGACTTCATGTTTTCCATCTCATACATAAAATAGGAAGCCCAGTAATTACTAAATAAACTGCCCTACAGCTGCAGGCAGTACCATGAACAGCTGTGAGCAATGTGCATTTTATGAAATAATACGTGATGTTCTTCATTATAAATATTGCTTATACATTAAATGGCATTTTAAATAAAGATGAATGCAAAGGTAATAATTGAGAGTGATATAGAATTCATACGTTGTGGTTATGTTTAAAAGTATTTTCTCTCATGTATTACTTTGTAAACTTTATAAAATACAGATTTCTTGAGACTCATGTAAATGTAAGGAATTTGAATTAACTGCTGAAAGTATTTTTTCCCCTTTTATCTCATCATCAAAAAGTGAACTAACCTTAGATGAACGTGGCAAATAATTACAGTTCTATTTTTATTGAAACTCCTAATTATAAAGCATTGAAATTTTGCATATACTACAACCTATCTCCCCTAAGGTACATCATCTTTGTCTAGCACAAATTGGTTTTAAGTTTTTTGAACTTTCAAATGTATTATCTGGAATGAGGTTGCTCTAACCTATACTCCCAAATATCCAAATATGTTCTGCAGCCATATATCCTGAAACTACTATTATGATGATAAATGTCAGTAAAAGGGTTAAAAGTTGACTTTAAAAATTTTGAAAGAAACCAAAATAATAAGAGTATATTGAGACATATACACAAGCATAGCTTATATTTCATGCTATCAATGGATCAAGCAACCAATCTATAGCAAGCAATAATTAATAGTTTCTAAGCCAATAATGCATATGTTAAGCATTTGAAAATTTGTATATGCCTCCCTGAATTCTTCTCCATGGTAATTAAAATAGCTATCTGAAGAGTTAATAAGAGAGGAAAATCACAAAACCTATGTACACTAATCTCCTGTGTGTTAATCTGTGCATAAGCATGAAATGGTTGGAACAAACAGTATAGAAAACATAGCCACTGACGCAACCAGATAATTATTTTAATATTACTCATAAATTTAACCAATATTACTCTTGGAGATCTTCTTAGATCATGCTTAGACTTTAAAAGTGCTGAAAAGATTTCTTTTCTTTTCTTTAAAATCTTAGCCCAAAGTCCCTTTGCTGAGATCAACATTTGAAAGCCTGGATTAGAGCAAGTACAACTCTGTCTTGACTTGGAAACTAGAGTACTGTTAGATTTAATGGCATATGTGAAGCTTCTCCTGTACAAACCAGCATAGTTTCGACAGAATTATATGTCTTAGTAGAATTAATGTTTGTGATATTTACATATGCCTGGTGTCCATAAATACAAGTTTAGGAGGAAAATTTATAGACTCTTTTTGTGACTGTGGACTAAGCAAAGATTTACTAATTTGGTACAATAACAATTAACCATAAATTTTAAAAACAACTTGGACTACCCTAAAATTAACAACTTAGGTAACAAAAGCCACTATTAGAGTTTAAAATTGCACAGATCAGGTGAAAAAATTTATAATATTGTATCATTAAAATCATTCATATCCAGAATACATGAAGAACCTCTAATAAACAGGCAAGAGGACTAACAATCCATTAAAAAGTGGCAGAAAATTTGAAGACATTGTAATAAAAGTATCCAAATGGCCAATAAAGATATGAGAAGTGTCTAATTTCATTAGTAATTAAGAAATGAAAGCAACACTTCCAATGTGACCTTTCCATAATGGCTAAAATGAAAAAGAGAAAATATAGAAAATGTCAACTATGCTGAAAATATGTAACCAACAATATTTTCCTATACTGCCTTGGGTATATAAGTTATTACAGCATTAAGAAAGCAGCTAATATATCTAATGTATCTCATTATGCAACAAATACATACCTGGGTATATGTCAGAATAAATAAATAAATAAATAAATAAATAAATATATAAACATGCATGCACGCATATATATGTGTATATAAAGAGCGAAATGCATAGCAAAAGCTAATTAGAATGTTTGTTTATTTTTCTAAATTTTTTATTATTCATTTATTAAAATGCCTGTACATTGTTTGGGTCATTTCTCCCCCCTGCCCCCCTCCCACATCCTCTCCCCATCTCCCCCCATCACTTCCAGGCAGAACCTGTTCTGCCCTTATCTCTAATTTTGTTGAAGAGAAGACATAAGCATAATAAGGAAGACAAAGCATTTTTGCCAGTTGAGATAAGGATAGCTATACAGAAAGATTCCTATCATTGCTTTCATGTATAAATGTGCTACAACCCAAGTTGATTCATCTCTACCTGACCATTTCACTACTTCCTGATCTCCTTCTCATGTTAATCTCTGTCACTTTAAGGGTTTTGTATTAGTTCCACTGGAGTGGAGACATCAAACACTTTTATGTTTTAGGTTTTCTACCTATTCCTATATCTCCTGTATGTTCTCTCCCATTATCATGTGATCCAAATCCAACCGCATTGCTGCATTTGCCCTAGATCTAAAGTCCGCATATGAGGGAGAACATACGATTTTTGGTCTTCTGCGCCTGGCTAACCTCACTCAGAATTTTGTTCTCCAGTTCTATCCATTTACTTGTGAATGATAAGATTTCATTCTTTTTCATGGCTGAATAAAAGCCCATTGTGTACAAATACCACATTTTCTTGATCCATTCAACAGTAGTGGGCATCTTGGTTGTTTCCATAACTTGGCTATTGTGAACAACACTGCAATAAACATGGGTGTGCAGTTGTCTTTGCAGTAACCTGTGTCGCATTCCTTTGGGTATATCCCCAGGAGTAGGATTGCTAGATCATATGGCAGATCTATGTTTAGATCTTTAAGAAGCCTCCAAATTTTTTTCCAGAGTGGTTGTACCAGCTTGCATTCCCACCAGCACTGTATGAGGGTTCCTTTTTCCCCACATCCTCACCAACATATGTTAGTGGTTTTTTTGATAATGACTATTTTAACAAGAGTGAAATGGAATCTTAGTGTGGTTTTGATTTGCATTTCCTTTATGGCCAGAAATGGTGAGGATTTTTTCATGTGTTTTTTGGCCATTTGAATTTCTTCTTTTGAGAAAGTTCTGTTTAGTTCAGTTGCCCATTTCCTAATTGGTTCATTGATTTTAGGAGAGTTTAGTTTGTTAAGTTCCCTATATATTCTGGTTATCAGTCCCTTGTGTGATATATAGCTGGCAAATATTTTCTCCCACTCTGTGGGTGGTCTCTTCAGTTTAGAGACCATTCCTTTTGTTGTGCAGAAGCTTTTTAATTTTACAAAGTCCCATTTGTCCATCCTTTCTCTTAGTTGCTGGGCTGCTGGGGTTCTATTGAGGAAGTCCTTGCTTATATCTATCAGTTCCAGAGTATTTCCTGCTTCTTCCTGTGCTAACTTCTGAGTTTTGGGTCTGATATTAATGTTCTTGATCAATTTTGAGTTGCTGCTAGTACAGGGTGATAGACATGGATCTAGTTTTAGTTTCTTGCAGAAGGATAACCACTTTTCCCAGCAGCACTTGTTGCTTTCTTTTGCCTTTTCTTTTCCTGCGGTTTGGTATGCTTTTCATGGTTTTGTTTGCTTTCACTTTCTGTGTGCAGAATTCCTTGGAGAATCTTTTACAGTGGTGGCTTGGTGGTCATATATTGTTTTAGTTTCTGCTTTTCATTGAAGACTTTTATTATTCCATCTATTTTGAATAATAGTTTTGCTGAGTAGAGTATCCTAGGATTCAAGTTATTTTCAATCAGTGCCTGGAATAGCTCACTCCATGTTCTTCTTGGTTTGAAGGTTTACTTTGAGAATTCTGCTGTGATTGATGGGTTTACCTTTGTATGTTATTTGTTTTTTTTTCTCTTATAGCCTTCAATATTCTTTCTCTTTTTTGTGCTTGCTGTTTTAATGATAACATGCTCTGGGGAGGTTCTATTTTGGTCAAGTCTGTTTGGTGTCCTGGAGGCTTCCTGTACCTGAATGGGCATGGTTTTCTATAGATTTGGGAAATTTTCTGTTATTATTTTGTTGAATATATTACACATTCTTTTTGCTTGCACTTCTCCTTCTTCAATGCCCATGATTCTCAGGTTTGGTCTATGATCAAGTCACTGAGTTCTTGAATATTATTTCCACAGGTCTTGAGTTGTTTCACTAATAGTTCTTCAGTTTTTCCTTTAATTGGCATTTCATGTTCAAGTTGAGATTCTGTCTTCTGTTTCTTCTATTCTGTTGGAATGTCCTTCCATTTTGTTTTGTATTTCTGTTTCATTCTTTTTTATGAGGTTTTCCATATCATGGGTCACTTCCTCTTTAATATTGTCAATTTTCAAACTTTATTCATTTATCTCTCTGTTTATAGTGCTCTCTGTTTCAGTTTGGTGTTTATTTAGAGCTCCTGTGACTTCATTTATTTGTTTCTGTATTTTCTCATCTTCTTTATTTTTGTTGTCTTTGGATTTCTTGAGTTATTTCTGTACATTTTGGTTGACCATGTCTAGTAGCATCTCTATGAAATTCTTATTAATTACTTGTGAGATTTCTTCTTTCAGGGTGTTCTTATGGTCTTCGTTGGGTTCCTTGGTATAGTTTATCTTTGTTTTGTTGGAGTCTGGATCTGCATATCCATTTTCTTCATTTCATTCTAAATCCTGTGCTACTTTATTTTTGGTGGGAGAATGTTTTCCATTCCTTTTTCGTCTTCCCATATTTCCACTAAGTACTATTTCTGTCCCTGGACTATGTGTAATTTAGTATTAGCTGGGTTACAGTATCAATAGTAACAAAACCAGAAGAGAAGGAGAAAAAAAAGAAAGAGAAGGAAAGATAAAAGAAAGAAAGAATGAAAGAAAAAAAAAAGAAAACAGCAAAAAAATGGGAGAGATGGTGGGCGATCAAACAGCAAACCAGACAGTCAAACCCTCAGCCAAGTGTGTCTCCAGTGTCTCAGCAGGATCCCTAATTCACGGAGCTCATGCAATCTGCCTCTGTGTCCCAGTCATCATCCCGGATCTTTCAAAATCAGTTTTGAAGTGTGAAAGTGTTGTTCTGGCATCTGCAGGTGGCCAAGTTGAGGCTCAGAAAGATGAAGCAATTTTCTCAAAGTAACACAGCTAGAAGGTGATGATAGTAAATATGGCCCTAACACCAGTCATCTTTTCATAGCCCAAGTGGCCTTATAGGATGAGTGAGAGTGATGGAAGGGCTATGCTAGAGCAGAAAGCAGTTAGTCGGCCCAGAGCTGAGCTTTGCTCCTACTGAGCCAAGGGACACACAATGAGAATGTTTGTTGAGCCCTTATTATTTATTGATCCTCATACTATCTGTTACCCAAGTGTCAATTAATAGTGGATAAATAAACTGCCATATTTTGGCACATTATTATTAGTCAATGAGAATCAGTGACCTACAACTCAGATGAATTGATGAATTTTACAAAATACTCTTGATTCAGAGAAATCAGAACACAAAACATATGTAGCATAATTGAATTTATAGCAATGAATTAAAAAGTCAGGTAGAACTAATGTATGCTTTTATAGGGCAGTTTTAGGAAAACTTAAGGAGATGGTAGAAGCTAGATGGGACAATTGAAGTGGCATCTGGGGTTTGACAATATTTTGTGTATTGTATTTGGCCCTGCTAACCTAGGTGTGCTTAATTTGTATAGAGTGATTAATGTGACATATAATAGCTGTACTTTCACTTTATATTTCAATAAAAATTTAAAAACATATATGGTACTTATAAGCTTTTTCTGCTCTGATGAGCCTCTTATTTTTGGCATAAATTGTTTATCCTGGGTTCCTGGATCCTGTTTATCATTTGCTGTAGAAATCAAACATGGTTCCTGGAGTTCTTCTCAGTCCTATGTAGGTTCTTTCTTCAACTAGAGTTATAGCCTTCCTGAAATAAATACACGCATCAGTCTGAGGGCCTTCTCTCACCTGACTGAAATAGCTGCCACCATTGATGTAAAGCCCTTCTATTCATTAAATTTTATGCTGGCTTGTTTTATGGATACATGGAGAAGGAGGCCTAGACAGAGCATGGGCTTTCTATGCCTCTTCTCTATTTAGTGATTTGAGCTATTAATTTCTCTAAGAAGGAGACAAGCTATTCATTTTTGTTCTTTCTTTTTTCTTTTTTTTCTTTCTTTCTTTCTTTTTTCTTTTCATTTTTTGAGATGGGGTCTTGCTATTTTTCCTAGGTTGGTCTTAAAATTCTGGGCTCAAGGGATTTCCTTGCCTCAGTTGCCTGAGTAGAGTCACTAGGAACACTGGGGTGCAGCACTCATCCAACTAGTCCCTATATCTTAATGACTTTGCTATAGTACTGCTTAAACCACCTCTGGATTATGACTCGTTTTCCCACACCACACATACTCAACCTCACCTTTCCCATTGCAAACCCCTATGAGAACAGACCTATTGGTGTACAGTTAGGTTAAGATTGTAGTTTAAGCTATAGGGTGGGTAAGAATGATCCTCATATTGCTTATATTGATGTTAATTGATAAATCAAAATCATTCACATTTATGGGTTACAATGTGATGTTTTAATACAAGATACATTGTATAATGATAAAACCAGGGTGAGCATAACAATGCCTTGAACATTTATTTTATGGTAAAAACATTTATATCCTTTCTTCTAGCTTTTTCAAAAATATTGTATGTTATCATTATTATATTCACCCTTCTGTACAATAGAATACAGAATTTTTTTCTCCTATCCAACTCTAATTTGCTACCTTTTAACCAACTTTTCCCCAACCTTGCCTCTCTTTTACTCTAGCTAGCCTCTGGAAACCACCATTCTACTGTCAACTTGTATGAAATCAGCAACTTTTAGATTTCACATGAGTCAGATCATGAATGGTATTTGTCTTTCTCTGCCTGGCCTATTTTGATGAACTGAATGACCTCCACTTTCATCCATGTTATTGTAAATGGCTGGATTTCATTATTTAAAACAAGTGAGGAGATATGAATCCATGCCACTACAGCCACCTGATTTTGACAAAGTGCCCAAAACATATGATGTAGTAAAAGACAGCCTCTTCAACAAATGTTTCTGGGAAAACTGGATATCAGCATGCAGAAAACTAAAATTAGACACACATCCTTCACCCTGTACAAGTTTCAACTCAAAGTGGATTAAGGACCTTGATATAAGACCTGAAACATTGAAACTAGCACAGGAAAGAGCAGGGAATGCACCGAAACTTGCAGGTATTTAGGAATTTCCTAAAAAGAACGCAAATGACTCAGCAACTAAGAAAAAAGATTGACAAATAGGACTACATGGAACTAAAAAGCTTCTGCACAACAAAAGAAATAGTCACTAGATTGAAGAGATAGCCCATAGAATGGGAGAAAGTCTTTGTCAGCTATACATTTGACAAGAGATTAATAACTAGAACATGTAGAAAACTCATAAGACTAAACTCCTGAAAAACCAGTGACCCAATGTAGAAATGGGTCAAAAGAACTGAAATGTTAAAAAGAACTGAACAAAGTTTTTTCCAAAGGAAAAAGTCCAATCAGCCAAAAAACACATGAAGAAATGCTCAACATCCCTGGCCATAAAGGAAATGCAAGTCAAAACCACATTAAGATTCTACCTCACTCCTGTTAGAATGGCTATCATCAAGAACATAGACAACAACAAATGTGGGAAAGGTTGTGGGGAAAAGGAACCCTCATACACTGTTGGTGGGAATGTAAATAAATGCAACCACCATGGAAAATGAGGTGGAGGCTCCTCAAAAAACTAAAGTTAAAACTGCCATATAAGTCAGCAATACTACTCCTAGTGATATACCCGAAGGAATGTAAGTCAGGTTATAATAAAGGCACCTGCACACCTATTGTAGCATTATTCAAAATAGCTAAACTATGGAAACAGCTAAGATGCCCCACAGTAGAACATTTGGTATTTACATACAATAGAATTTCTCAGCCATAAAAAAAGATGAAATTTTTTCAGATAAGTGGATGGAATTGGAGAATATCATCTTAAGTGAAATTAGCCAGGCTTAGAAGGCCGAAAGCCTAATGTTCTCTCTCATATGTAGATTGCAGACCTAAAACAAATGCAGCAATAATATGTGAGGTGGGTCACACTAAGGGGTGGCTGTGCAAGGGAGGGACAGGGCAAGGAAAGGAGACCAAAAACTTGAATGTGGTTGATATGTTCACTGTAAAGGAATGAATATAGAAATTTTAAATTGGTCAGGGCCACCATAGGAAGTAGGCTAAGGAGGAGTGAAGAGGACTGGAAGAGGCGAATCAATTGGAGCTATATATAATACATATATGCATAGAAACAACACAAGGAAACTCTCTTTGTAGCTATCTTTATCTCAAATTAGCAAAAATGTTATGCTTCTTGTTTTGTCTTTTATGTTTTTTCTTCTACAAATTCAGAGAACAAGAGGGCAGAACAGGTTCTGTGAGAGGGAGGTTGGCACTGGTGGGAGGGGGAGGTGATGGCGAAAGGGTAGGTGGATGAATATGGTGCAAATAATGTGTACACATGTATGTAAATGCAAAAATGATGCCTGTTGAAACTGTTTCAGGAATCAAGGAGGGAATGAAGGAGAGCAATGCAGCGGGCAATTCAAGTATGATGTATTTGATATATTGTAAAAACCTTTGTAAACACTACAATGTACCCACACACAGCACAATAATAAAAGAAAAAAAAGAATGAAATTTTGTCATTTGCAGGTAAATGGATGGAGTAGCGAACATCATTTTAAGATGATGTTCTGATGTTTCTGAGCAGGTTCAGAAAACCAAAGGTCACATGTTTCCTCTCATATGTGGAATATAGATCCAATATAAATGCAAGCAATATTATGAGGTCACACTAAAGAGAAGTCACTAACAGGAGAAGTAGAGTAAAAGAAGGAAGCTAAGAAGGTAAAATGGTTAATGTATATTCTATACAAGAATGAATATAGAATTTCCAAACCTGTTGAAATCACCATATGAAGGGGACTAAGGTAGAAAGGAGAAAAATAGAGGGGATGAATTAAGTTGAATTATAATACATGGAAATGTCACAATAAAACACCTGTAGGACTATTTTAAACAAACAAAAATGTCTTTTTTTTTCACAGAGAAAAGGAACATAAAGCAAGTCCTGTCTGGGTGTTGGTACCAATGGGAGTGGGAGGATATAAAGGAAAGAGTATAGTAGGGAGAGTGTGATGGAAATATTAAGTGTTCATGTATTTAAATGGAAAAATAAGACCTGTGAAACTATTCCAGGAATGGGGCAGGGGGTAAAGGAGAATGATGGAAGGAGTGAATTAAACTATGATATATTGCAAGAAATTTTGTAAATGTTACTATGTATACACAGAACAACAATAATATGATAATAAAAATGTTAAAAAAAAAAGAGCAAGGATTCATAACTTCAATGATACAGAGTTAAGACTTCGTGTTTTACATGTACCATTTGGAGGTAAAGTCAAGTAATGACTTTTCTTTGACAGTATGAAAAATTGATCCATGTAAGAAGAAATTTCACAATTATACTTAAGTTGTTCTGATGTATCATCTTTCATAGTTCAAAAAAGCTCCCATTTTATAGGTCCTGAACAGCCTAAAGAAGATAGTTATGACCTGGGAAAATTTTATTTTGTTCTGGTTACTTATCTCAAACATGTTTTACCAGAGACTAATTGCCCAAACTGTCATTGATATGTTCATTAACTTCCAAAACATTCTGTTCAGACAGTAAAAAAATCATTTTTAGGAATTAAAATTTAAGGAAAACTTTGCTCTCACCTTTATTTTCAGTCTTGCTCTGAACCCTCTGCTTATGCTTGGCCCCTTTTTCAGGACAAGTGGTTGTGAAGGATGATGTGGTCTCTTTTGAACCTTCTTATTCCATTTCCTTCCTTTCCATTTATTTCCCTTTCCTCCAGCCTCTGGCTTGTGAAGAGCTGGATTTGTAAATTGTCATGAGAATAGGGGCAAACATCTCTCTACTTAGCATAAAATCACTGTGGTTCAAAATTAGCTGATGAAAGCGCTCCTTCTGAGCAAATGTGCTTTCTCATTTGTGTTTTTTTAATTAGTTAATTTTTAAAAATACTTTGAACTTCACTGTCCTCTGATATGTCAATATTTTCTTTAGCCAACTTCAGATCAAATAACTCACAGTTGTTATCTTATAGTAGGAGTTCATTTTGATTATTTCTGGAATGCTGTTTTTTCCAAAGGTGTTCTTTCATGGCAGTGCTATTCTCATATATGTTAATTCTTTCTACATAGAGTGGTATCTACTTGGCTGTAGAGCACTGGAATACTCTCCTGTCATCCAATTCCAGGAGAGCAAGTTGCTGACATTATTCCTATCCCTCCATTGTTCAGAACAGCTTCCTGTTTTCAGACTATTCTAGACAACAGTCATGAGGTAAATAAACCCTACCTCCAAGCAGAATATGTAAAAGTTTCTCAAGAGCCCTTTTGACTTCCATTTTGTGTCTGCCCTGGCCAAGATGAAGAGTTTCAACAGTTTAGCCAGCATCTTTTTAAGAAGTAAGAAAAGAGATTTCCCTTGTAGGAAACATCACAAACTCTGGAAGTGTCTCAGGTTCACTTTCACTTACTTGAGCTGTGTGGAAAGGGAGGTAATCCCCATCCTCTGTACCATAGAAATGAAGAAATACTGCAGCATTCAGTACTCTTACCAGTTACTTAATAATGCCTCTTCCATTTCCCCTCCCACTGTCAGCAAATCTTTTCAAAGTTTGAGCTACTTTGAATGTTGTTGAAACAGCTTACTCTATTCTTAGTTTGTCTTACATTTATGTGTCTAATTCTATGATTTAGAGGTTTGTGAACTTATTTAAGTAATATTTCATTCAGATTTGAGGTTTAGATGAAAGTCTAAAAAGTCCCAATTAGCATGTTATTATATATCTAATATTTACATGCATTTAAATTATATATTACATAGGTTTGTGCACTATGTCTATGATTATACTGGCTAGTACAGCTTAAAAGGAATATAATGCAAATGACATATGTAGTTTAAAAATCTCTAATACCTTCATTAAAAATTTAAAAGCAAGTGAAATTAATTTAATAATATATCACATTTAATTCATAAAAGTATTTCAACATGTGATCAGTATAAGAATAAAATTTTCTATTCTTTCTTTTTATTTATTCTGCCTTCAAAGTCATGTAATTATTTTATAATTACAACACCTCTCACTTCTAAGTAGCTATATTTCAAATGCCTACAGACACATGTCCTAGTGGCTATTATTTTGAATGGTAAAGCTATAGACTATTCTCAATAGGGAAGATCTATATCCTATTCATCTCTTTATGAATGTAGCACAGGAAAGGATATAGAATGAATAGACATGTGAATAAATTATGAGTACCCAAGACAAAAGTTAAAATATCTATCAGTGTGAAGAAAGTTACAAGAAGCTTTTATCCAAGAGTTCCAGAATTTAAATGTAAATATGATGAAAGAAGAGAACTATTTAAACTACTCACTCATTAAAATAGAGCCGAGTGAGATGAAGGAATGATATCAACTTGGGAATTATTTG
Organism: Castor canadensis; assembly: GCF_047511655.1. Lineage (NCBI taxonomy): Eukaryota > Metazoa > Chordata > Mammalia > Rodentia > Castoridae > Castor > Castor canadensis. The sequence continues at coordinate 106,465,390 of NC_133390.1, read as the reverse complement.
ATGTATGCCGATGAGTTGTTTTACTTAAAATATAATTTTGCCATGTCAATTAAATTCTTAGAACACTCTGAGTTGAATATTCCTGAAGTCCTTCTAATGCACATAAGCCTGTTAGTAGTAATATTGGATTGAAGGCCCTTTATGTCACATCTCTGACCAAATTGGAGGTCAGGTTCCCAGGAGGAAAAATCTGACACTATTAGTCAGTAATCACCACCCAAAGTGGAAGCCTGTTGATAACATCTGCTAAAGATATTTTTAGTAAGAGACACAATTAAATAATGTCCTAAATTTTCTTCTTTCACTTTAACATCCACATATTTAAAAACAGATTATACTCAGGCTATAGTCATAATGGTTTAAACTTGCCTTTTCCCTCTGCCTTTTCCTTCCTATTTTAATCCCTAAGTGATTTCTTTTTCCTAAATAATTGCTTAATCAACAACTACTTTTCAGCACTGGATGAATGTCTAGAAGGCACAGTATGTAGTAAGGGAGTAGAAAAATATTAGGGTAACATCATTAAAACCTTATCAAATGATTAAAAACAAGTAACTATGAACAACTGTTTCAATATTTCTAATAATAATAGCAATAGCAATCTCTAGACCATAAATAAATGTGGTCAAACATGATGGCATGTTTTATTGAAAAAATAGCACTCTTTCTCTCTCTAGCTCACTAATGAAATGGTTAAAAACAATGAAAGCAGGTATGGATCTTATTGTTGGGATACATGTGTGATTATTTGTACATTTCAGCTTAATTCTATGTTCATTTGAATGATAGTTTAGTTATAAGATGTAAGATGTGAGGTTTCAGTTATACTCCTTCAAGACAAATAAATTATTGGTTCAATAAGGGGTATTATAAGAAACAATGCAAGTAATTATTTCATTGATTATTTATATGACAGTTAAAAATACTATTTAAGAATCACAGAGATGAACCAATTGGGGTTATAATACATATATAAATGAAAATATCACAAGGAAACTCCCTATGTAGTTACTTTTGTCTCAAACAAGCAAAAATGTCATTTTTCTTTTATTTTTCTTTGACAAAATCAGAGAACAGAAGGGTGGAACAGGTTTTGCAGGGATGAGGGGAGTGGTGGGGAAAGAGGGTAGGAGGGTGAATATGGTACAAGTGTATATGGTACAAATATATATATACACATGCATGCAGATGCAAAAATGATACCTGCTGAAAACATTACAGGAATTGGGGAAGAGAAAGTATAAAGAAGAGCAGTGGAGGAGGTGAATTCAAGTGTGATATATTTGATAGAATCTAAGAATTTTTGTAAATGCTGTAATGTAACCCCACCCAACACAATAAAAAAAAGAGAAAAACACACTTATTCAGGTTGACATTTTTCCTCTAAGTATATGTCTCTGGTTTATGATCAGTTAAAAAAAAAAAAAGAGAGACTTCCAATATGGCAGAATGCTAATTTTGAATTTAGGTGGCATGTAAATAGATGTCCATTGCACAATTTAGTGTGTGTTTGGAGATTTCATACAATAAAAATAAGAATAAAAATTTTAAAAGTGAAAAATAAAAAAGAACCATAAAGTCATATTTTCAGGACTTCAATTTAGTTCATCATTTCTTTGTTTTAAGTGAAGAGATTGTTATCCTATTAGAAAAAAATCATAGATTAAAAAACTTAATGTTTTAACTCCTAACCTATCTCATTGCTATATCTGTTAATACATTTTTGTACAAAATGAAAAAAATTGAAATTGAATATTAGTCAGAAGACTAAAAAATGATGAAAATTTTTGATTCCATGAAAATTGCAATAATCCCATTCATTTCCTGGAACCCCTCACAAAGCAGGTATTTAGAACATGCAATTTAGTTCTAAAAAGACAATTTTTAGATTATAAGTTTCTCTGACCAGAAGATATTGTTGTGGAAAACAAAAGCAATCCTAAACCCTGAGGCTAACTGAAGATTAAGGTTCTTAAGAATGAGACAGCTATGTAATATTTTTGGCATTTGAGAATTTCCCAGACATTGCACTGATGTTAGGTGAAAGAATGAAATGGTTTTCTTTTAAAATTTTTAGTACCTGAGAGATATACTGAAATAACCTTCTATACTGATTAAAGCCCATATGGTAAAGAATGGCAATTTTCTAGCCATCAGTTAAACTACCTGCTTTGCAAGACATTGACACTGACTTTTTTAACCAAAATAACTTAAAAGAAAACTTCCTAACTGCTGTATTTTTTTATGTTTTATTGTCTTAGGTTGCATGTTTTGTTGAAACAGTTGCATTGCATTTTTATGCTACCTGATCTAGAGATAGAAAAAGGAGGAAAAATCAGTCTTCAATGTTTTAAGTCGATCATGAAGATGACCTAAATCTTCTCCATATGTGCTTTAGTACTCTCCATATGGCATTTGTGTCAGGAAGCTGCTAGAAGGAATAAAGGAAATAAAAACAAAATTCAAGAAGCAAAAACCTTATCATCCTTTCACAGCAAGCCTCATTATCTATTTCAGATCAACTGAAGAAAGAGTTTTTTGTTGCTGCAAATGCTTGCACTTGCATCTCTACCAGAAGTCTTTCACTGACCTTGTCTGCAAGATAAATTCTCTCCAAAAAATTACTCTATTATTCTATGCAAAGCCTTCTGATGATTCCTGTCTGCTTAACAGGCAGTGACTAAACTCATCAGCTTGGCCTGGAAAGCTATCTTCAAACAACTGCCCTTATATTTTCACGTGGATTATTCTCAAATATAATCTATGCTTTCCCAGTGAATCTGTTTCTCTCCATGTTCCCTGCCACCTCTGTTCTTTTTTCTTTAAAAACAAGGTTTTATTTTGTTTTAAAATGTACTGTTGAACAAATATTTGTGTTATGAAGTACAGAAATAACACTATCAGAAATAAGCATTGTTAGAAATAAAGTAATAATATTATTAATATTAACTAAAAATTTTCATATATATATACATATTTGCATGCTCTATGTCCAGATATGTAAGTCAAAAACATAGACTACACAAAGAGTAAAAATATTTTATTACACTCTTCACAATTTTCCATTTTATATGTTGCTCAATATTATTTTTTCAAAACGAGCTTTTATTTCAGTGTTGTAGATACCCAAGAAAATGGCAGAATGGTACTTCCCAGCACCATCTCCCAAAGAAACCTCAACATGCACAACTATCTGTGCATAAGAGCTGATGAGAGCAGGAGAAAGAAATGACGCATTCAAGCCCTGTCCTCTCCTTTACAATCCTAGACAGCAAAATATGGAGAGGGACACTTTCTATTTGATGGTAAGAGAGAGAAGTAACCATAGAATTTGCTTCAGACCCCAACAACTGACCCACTTCAGTAAAACCTAGGAGTGGGTTTTCCAGTCATCAGACTGGAAACTGCAGCTCCAGGGTCCAAATTTTCCCAGGCAGCTCAGTGGCTGGGGCTTATACTAAACCCAACTCTGCAACCCCACATTCTGGACTGGTCCATGTCTGGCTAGCCCTAGAACTTGTAGGTTGTTGCCCCTACTTGGCACAAGATCTGCTGTCACAGAATCAGTGTCCAAGCTTGCCACAGGGCCAGACATATCCAACTGTGGGACAATAGGCAAAAGAGAAAGGTAAAAAAAGACAAATAAACTAGGCAGAAAATAATTCTTAAAATGATAACAGTAAGTACTTACCACTGACAAGCAACTTGAATATAAATGCATCACATAATCCCATCAAAAGACCTAAGGTGCCTGAATAATTCTTTTTTTTTTTTTAGTTTGACTACAAATTTTTACTGAAAAATAATACATCTAGAGGAAAGAATACACATACATAGGTATAAAACTCAGTGAACTTTTTTGAAAGAACACAGTTGAGTTAACCTCTATCCAGATCAACAAATAGAACATTTCGAGGACCTCAGGAGGTCTTGCTCTGTCACTAACCCTACTCACTAAAAGCAATTCTTTCAACTTTCTCTTTTAAAAAATTATTCATTTATTCACATGTGCATACATTGTTGGGATCATTTCTCCCCACTCCTCTTTTCTCCCTCCCCCACAATCTCCCCCTCCCTCAGTTCCAGGAAGGTCCTGTTCTGCCTTTATCACTAATTTTGTTGAAGAAAATACATAGGCCTAATAAGGAAGACAAAGTGTTTTTGCTAGTTGAGGTGAGGATAGCTATACAAAAATTATCAGTTTTGTCTAATTCTTATTTTTTTATTTTAATTTTTATTATTTATTTATTTACTTTGTTATTATTTATTTATTCTCATGTGCTTACATTTTTTGGGTCATTTCTCCCCGCTGCCTCCCTCCAACACCCTCTCCCCTTTCCCCCCTCAGTTCCAGGCATGTCCTGTTCTGCCTTTATCACTAATTTGTTGAAAAAAAGAGAAAAGCATAATAAGGAAGGCAGCGTGTTTTTGCTAGTTGAATAAAGAACAGCTATACAGAAATATTCCTAGCATTTTTTTATGTACATGTGTTATGACCCATGTTGATTCATCTCTAACTGATCTTTACACTGTTTACTGATCCCCTTCTTATGATAACCTCTGTCGCTTTAAGGTTTCTGTATTAGCTCCTCTGGAGTGGGGACATCAAACATTTTCATGTTTTAGGTTTTCTACCTATTTCTATATCACCCATATGTGCTCTCCCCTTGTCATGTGATCCCAGTCCAACCACATTGCTGCATTTGCCCTAGATCTAAAGTCCGCATATGAGGGAGACCATATGATTTTTGGTCTTCGGAGCCTGGCTGACCTTGCTCAGAATGATGTTCTCCAGTTCCATCCATTTACCTGCAAATGATAAGATTTCATTCTTCTTCATGGCTGAGTAAAATTCCATTGTGTACAAGTACCACCTTTTCCTGATCCATTCATCAGTAGTGGGGCATTGTGGTGGTTTCTATAACTTGGCTATTGTGAATAGCGCTGCAATAAACACAGGTGTGGAGGTGCCTCTGGAGTAACCTGTGTTGCGTTACTTTGGGTATATCCCCAGGAGTGGGATTGCTGGATTATATGGCAGATCTATGTTTAGGTTTTTAAGAAGTCTCCAGATTTTTTTCCAGAGTGATTGCACTAGCTTGCATTCCCACCAGCAGTGTACGAGGGTTCCTTTTTCCCCACATCCTTGCCAACACATGTTCTTGGTGATGTTTTTGATGATGTCTATTCTAATAGGGGTGAGGTGGAATCTTAGTGTGGTTTTGATTTGCATTTCCTTTATGGCCAGAGATGGTGAGCATTTTTTCATGTGCTTTTTTGCCATTTGAATTTCTTCTTTTGAGAAAATTCTGTTAAGTTCAGTTGCCCATTTTTTAATTGGTTCATTGATTTTAGGAGAGTTAAGTTTCTTAAGTTCCCTGTATATTCTGGTTATCAATTCCTTGTCTGATGTGTAGCTGGTGAATATTTTCTCCCACTCTGTGGGTGGTCTCTTCAGTTTAGTGATCATTTCTTTAGTTGTGCAGAAGCTTTTTAATTTTATAAAGTCCCATTTGTCCATTCTTTCTCTTAATTTCTGGGCTGCTGGGGTTCTATTGAGGAAGTCCTTTCCTATAACTGTTAGTTCCAGAGTTCATTTGGAAACACAAGAGACTGTGAATAGCCAACGCAGTACTCAGCAAAAACAGCAATGCTGGAGGTATCACACTATCTGACATCAAACTATATTACAAAGCAATAGCAATAAACAGAATGGTACCAGCATAAAAACATACATGAAGACCAGTGGAACAGAATAGAAGATCCAGTTATGAATCCATACAACTATACCCACCTCATTTTTGAAAAAGGTGCCAAAAACATGCAATGGAGAAAAGACAGCCTCTTTAAGAAATGTTGCTGAGAAAAGTGGTTACCTGTCTGTAAGAAACTGAAACTAGAGCCTTATCTATCACCCTGTACTAGTATCAACTCAAAATGGATCAAGGACCTAAATATCAGACCTGAAACTCTGAAGTTACTACAGGAAGGAGGAAGAAACACTCTGTGTAATTCTAATCCAATTCCTTTGTAATATGAAGGAGATACTCTTAAATAGCAACTTGACTCAAGTTCTTTTTTCAAAGCACATTTTTTTGCTGCAAGTCAGATAATCTGCTCTTAATAAATCCATAATTATCAATGAGATATTAGAAATGTTATTGAAACTTCTGCAGTTTTCAAATTTAATATTCATATGTCCTCCTGAAAAATTGTTTCCTTTCATTACAAATTACTGAAATCATCCAATAATATTGTGTCACAAAATGACCAGAAATTTAATTTTGCTTCATAAATTACCTAATTTGTCTTGTTATATAAAATAATAGAATATAATTTATTAGTGAAATAAAATGTCAAATAAATGGATGAAAATAAACATTTCAATCATTTCTTTTCATTTTAAAATATAATTCCTCTATATTTTTGCAGAATGTTTATCTTGAACTGTAAATTTGTTATACCAAATTCTGTGATAGATGAAGCTAAACAAGTTTAAGAAAATGAAAAAACAAAACTGTAATTTTAAAATTTGCCATTTCAATTTCCTGCAAAATGTTTCAATCTGTGGACTTAATATTCTTTATCTGTTTCCTATGTTAATTTTCTCTTCCCAATGAAACATCACATGACAAAAGCACTGATATATTAATTTTGCTTAAAATTAAAGCTTAGTTGAATTTTCTAGGCAAATGGTTGTTCTTCATCATATATTCATTTTGCTCAGAATGTATTTCCTTTGAACTTAAAAGCTGGCCAAGATATAGGAAAGTATTTGGAGAACAGTAAATTAAAAATACAACCAGAGGCACTTTTTCTGTTTCCATTGTCTCACCAGCACCATCATTCTGCTCAGTGATACTGAATGTGGGGAAACCTTGAGATATAAGAGTATATTTTTACTTTTAAGCCTGAGGCACCTAATATTTTCAGTGTTAAGCATCTCCCCACAAAACTGGCATCTTTCTATTTTTAAGGAATGATGATAAGTCATGTAGAGAATCATACCATCCTCTTACACTTTTTTTATTTCTACCTGTGTGTTTAATTTCACAACACAATGGTGCTAACTTCCTATTATTATTGTTGTATTATGATTATTATTGGTGGTTTTAGGGGTTTGAATTCTGGGCTTAGCACTTCTTTAGGCAAGCACTATACTACATGAGACATGTCAGAAGCCATTTTGCTCTGGTTATTTGGGAGATAGGATCTCTTTTTTGCTTGGACTGAAAGCCTCCTATTTTAATCTTCCCACTATAGTTGGGATGACAGGTGTGAGCCACTTTGGCTGGCTTGGAACCTCAATCTTCTTGATCTCAGACACCATGTAGTTAAGATTACAGGCATGAGCCACCAGCACCCGGCTGTTATGCTTTTTTATGAATTGCACACCATAATGAGTTTGAATGTGAAATTTTTATATCTGTATACTATGTAAGGTACATAGCTCATATTCACCTGCTCATTCCCCTTTCTTGTCCCCATCTTTGCTCCTGCTGACCCTGGCTTGCTCCTCTCTGCAAATAGTGCCATTTCTGCTTTCATTTCTTTCTTTTAAAAAAAATCTAGAGTTTACATATGAAAGAAAATGTGTGAAATGCTAAAGATAGCAACAACAACCAGTGATCACCAATGTATTTGTAAGTCCATGGAAAAAAACTCATTTATTTTCTTTAAAAGTATATTTGGTTTATTCTTTTTAGTTTTCATTGTTGTGCTGGGTGGGGGTACATTGTGGCATTTACAAAACTTCTTACAATGTATCCAATACATCATAGTTGGGTACATTCCCTTCACCATTCTTCTTTATCTCCCCTCCTCCGATTCCTGGAATAGTTTCAACAGGTCTCAGTTTTGCATTTACTTAAATGTGTACACAGTATTTGTACCATATCCACCCTCCTACACCCTTTCCCCACAACCTTCCCCCTCCCACTGGTGCCAACCCCCCTAAGCAAGATCTGCTTGTCTCTCCTATTCTCAGATTTTGTACAAAAATGACATAGGGAGTTTCCTTATGACATTTCCATGTGTATATGTATTATAACCCGAATTGGTTCATCTTTGCTATTTTTCTTCTTTCTACCTTAAGAAAATGTGGTATGTATATACAGTAAAATTTTATTCATCCACAAATAAGAATGAAATTTTGTTGTTCGCAGGTAAATGGATGGAACTGGAAAACATCATCTTAAGTGAAGTTAGTCAGCTTCAGAAAGTCACATGTTTTCTTTCCTATGTGGAATATAAATCTAATGCAAATAGAGAAATATTGTGAAAAACAGGTCAAGCTAAGGGTAGGTCACATACAAAAGGGGGAGGATACAAAAAAAGGTCACATACAAAAGAAGGAAGTTAAAAAGTGAATATGATTGATGTGCTTTCTATACAAGAATGAATATGAATTTTTAAACTTGTTGAAATCACCATAAGAAGGGGACTAAGGTAGAATGGAGAAAAATAGCGAGACAAACTAATTTGGTTTATAATACACATTTAGTTTATTCTTAAGAGTAGAACTTGTTAACAGTATGTACTTTTGATTTTTAAAAATAATACTGTTTTTATTTTTCAATTTATTGAGCATAGGCAATGGAAACATTTTCCATGAACAATACTAAATGTCAGTCTTGTTGATATAAACTAGAATTTAATCTAGAAAATATGATGATAAAATTCACAAAATGTATAAATTGACACAGTGGATGGATAAGAAGTGTAATCTTGAAGGTTGAACACCATCTTTCCTTTTCTTCCATTAATCTCCGTGCCTTTACTTCAAGCTCTTGTAGTTTATTCTAAGTTAAAAGGGTTGCAATTTGCCAATCCTGTGTAACTAGGCAACTGAAGTCAGTCCTTTTTTGATAGTTGTTGATTTATTTTTCTCCTTGTGTTTTTTCTATCCCAAACTTGTATTGTCCACATTCTTAATATGATAGTAATCCACATCAAGTGTAAAGCACATATGTAGTTTGATTAGAGTTGGATTATAATAACATACAGTTTTCTCTTCCAACTATATAAAATATGTTTACTTCTGCTTTTGCAGTTTTGCTGCTTCCTTTATTCCAATATTTTTGGGTAAGATATTATGCATTTTAAGATTCATGTTCCATTCTTATCTTTCTAGTGCTATGTTTTATCCTCATCAATAATTTTTCTATTATTTTGATCCTTTCAAGAGAGACCAGAGATACTCTAGGAATTCTGAAATGACTTGATATCTTTAGTTATATGAAGACAAAACTGAATCCAGACTTATAAGTAGTTGTAAATGAGGAGACAAATCCTAAGAGGTCTGAGGTTGTAGTCACCCTGGCCAGCCTGCCCTCACAGCTGTACCTGACAAACACCTGCATGCTTTCCTCACTCTCATAATTTTAGGAGCAGCCACCTAGTACACTGTCAGCAAAGAGGGCAGATTCTCTTTATTTTTTTTAGAGAAATCTAGTTTTTTTTTAATCAGGAAACCTCTTTCTTTTGATACCAAAGTTATTACTGTTCCAAAATAACCATAACTATATTTTCTCTGTTTTTTATCTTTCAATAAAATCATTTCAAACTATTTTTGCAGAAGTATGCTACTTTCTGAGCAAGCTCAAAAACACTCCTAACAAATCTTCTAATCACTGATTATAGAAAACACACACACATATATGTTGTTGTTATTTTTGAAGACAGAGTTTGAGTTAACTCTCACTCTTTCTCCATATATAAGTAAACATATAGATAGATTTATGGTTACCATCATATTGAATATTATGCAAGTATCATTTCTTTAAATCATACTTATATAAGTCTTAAAAAACTTAAATCATAAATCTTAAAAAACTTGTCTAAGATCACACAATCAGTAAGAGAATGCAAATCTGATCTAAGAGCTATCTGTCCCTAAGGTTTAAGGTGACTTTCTAGAGTATTCAGACTTTTTAGAAGAGTGCAGTAAGTTGATAGTCATGTGATTCTCTATGACTGAAACCATCAATGGTTAACAATTCATACCTGTTGTCATCAATCTGATCCCATCTAGGTCTCTCAACAGCAGTACAGGCTATGATTTGTTTCTTTACTTTAATCAAAGAGAGAAACTGGGGCTTTTTGGGCTGTGGGCTGAGAGAGAAATCTCAGAATCAATTAGAGGGTCTGGAAGTGATAATCCAAAATTCACTTGAATGCTCTGTAGCAAAGATAACTACTAAGAAATTCTTGCTTGAGAAACTGCTATCGTGGAATGTATAAGTGAATGGATACCAAAATGGGAAGTTCTAGGATATGACAATGTGGTGATTTTCTCCCTTATATGGGCTTTATTTTGTGCCTTCAACCCATGATGGGAGATCTTAACTATGTACCACCAAGGAGAAACTTAGTGATGAATTTATTTTGTCTTCTTCACTTATCACTTTCATTTTCCAGTGCTTCCTTCATAAATCATTTTATGTCATGCATTTGTCCAAGGCCCTTTTGCTTCCACAGCACTGGAAGCATATTCTAATCAGCCTGCATTGTGATTATATCTATTTTTCTGCCCCAGTAATAAACTTGCCCATGGGGACACTGATTGGATAGCTATGTCCACAATAGTTATGCTTGAAAGTAATATATAGAAAAAAATTACTCAGAGTCACAATATGATGACAATCATAACTGTAGTTAAAATTTCTCACTCACTTGTTATATTAAACACTCTGCTAAACACCTTAACAGAACTTCTTTAATTCTCATAAAAGCTTCCAGAATTAGATGTGATTTCTATTTTTTCTCTTTGCATGAAAATTGTAGTTTAAAGAGGTTAAGGTTGCCATAAGTTATATAGAAAGTACTGAGAGATTATTACAAGAATGATTTCTTGACTATATTTAAGCTTCTAATTTACACTGTTATGGGAGGCATTATATGATTAGATTACAACTTTCTTCATTCCATATGGTCTTATTCTGCTTCATAGGAGGACAGCTGTGATTCATGGCAATTCCATGGAGTGGCAATGTGGATTTCTACTGTTTTCCTTTAAGTTGCAACTATTTATTTATTTATTTGTTGCTTTGAATTTTATTAAGAGTGACAGATAACAAACAGAAAAATAACTAAAATATTGAGTATTCTAGAAAGTTCTAAGTACAAAAGAATAAAATAAAGCTGGGAAGGGATAGGGAATGTTGGTAAGGAACAGCTTGAAACCTTCACATCACTTATTAAGGTGAGTTTATTTCTTACTATTTAGGAATGAAGCAGCTAAGTCTTATGAGGTAAAGTTCTTGTTCAAAGGGTATGTTGCTACTAAGAAGTAAGGCTGGGACTTAACATTGGATTTTCCTGACACTTTCCGGTCTAAAGTATTATTTTTACTGTGCTATTTTATATATTATAGCCAGAAACCAGGATTTTCCTTGATTCTTTTGATGAAATTCTCCTTTCTTAACTCACAGATAACCACCTTTAGTCCTACTTTCCTTTAGAGCATCTATGTGTCTGTTGTTCTGAACATTCCAAGACTATCTTTTTCCTGGGCTCAATACCATCATTAAGCATGCCCAAAGCTCTCTGTTGTTTAAAAAAATAAAAACAAAATTGGAGTATGAATTTAACTTAGTTAACTTAGTGGTTGAGTGCTTTCCAAGCATGTGTGAAGCATTAGGTTCAACCCCCAGCACTGCAACAAATAAATAAATAGATACTAAAGTGTACACATGAAAACAAAAGGTTGCAACTATTTATAATGCCAGTTATTTACTCTAAAGTTTCTTTTGGCAATGGGTACAGCTATTTAAGGTAAAAGGACAGCATAAAAATAATTATATAATAAAAATAATTTATAAAAGGACAGCATAAAAATAATTATATAATAATTATATAATAATTATTATAACATACTTGATGCAGGGTGGTAGAGAGAACAATGCCCAACTCCAGGGGTAGTGGCAATATTCACCACTCAGAATTCTAAATAACTCTGAGCCTCAAAGGGCAAAAATAATCATTGTATAAGGAAAATCTTGCCTACCCCCTGATATTCATCCAACATAACTACATATTTTTTGTCCTCAAGCATGTCTCTTTCATTGAAAATAAACATGTTCCAGTTGGGTCAGTCATCTAACCTATCAAAAATATAGCAATTAAATTAAGTTAAATTGCATCAAAGACTCTACACAAAGCTTAAACTAGGCAGTGAGGAATCTTTTCCACTTTTCTATACCATTCCTTAGGATGACATTCAAAATCAGTGACTGCTACTCCAAAGCACATTAATATTTGTGATCTTTGCAAACTGGCCACTCTATGACAAGAAGTAGGAAATGTCCTTCCCTCAGATCTTGGTGGCACTGTTTTTCTGTAATGCTCTCTGGCCCTCTGTGCCCTAAATTGTTTCAGACATCAGACAAGTGGGCAGAAGAAGCCACTTTTGGATTCTCTGTTCTAAGTCTCAGAAAAACACACTAGCCTCTGACTGTCATTGCATCCACATTATCTGAACTCCAGGCCACTAGGTTAGTCTCTGCTTTGTCATACTTTTTTGTTATTTTTTCAGTGTACCCATCAGCCTGTCAAACCTTGTTTTCATGCTTCTGACAATCACTGAGCTATGGTCAGAAGAAAATATGCACTGGGATTCTTTTTTTCTGTTTTTTAGTGAGGGGTAGGGAACTGCCCTAACAGATTAGCTGTTTCTCACACACTTGAGATCAAGCCATGTCACATACCAAATGGCTTCTGTCAATGCAGCCATTCTTTTGGTTGAGGCATGCAGTTTCTGTTGTACCACAGCTCACAGAGGTTTCTGGATTCTGTGTACTATTCTGAAATTTATTGATGTAACCTGGCATCAAATGAAAAGCTAAGCTCAGCCTCTGTGACCCTTAGAATAAGCCTATATTGCAAATAGCCATGAAACTTCAAGCCAGGATTTGGCTTGACGACCTGCTAACACTTCTCAGTGCTCCTTTTTTGCTAGACCTGAGTAAATAGTGTCAAATAAAGGAGGGCTGTTACTTGGTTATTCAGACGTTTATCTCTAACTCTCCAGTAAATTTGCAAGATTATTACTCTAATTGTGTTCACTGTTTCCTTGTTCAGTAGTTTAGACTGAAAGAAGTCAAAGAATATTTTCAAATTAAAAAATAAAGTGACTAGACATATTTTACATCATTAAATGAGAGTGACTATGAGATTTCTAATTTTGGATGTAACATGAACTAAAAATAACATATTGCCAAAAGCTTGGAGGCAAGGTAGCAAAATCAAATTTCATGTCAACAGGTCTAATTCATATTCCAAAGTTATGACCTAAAAGGCATTTTGCAATTCAGACATAGCCTGTATGTCTGAGGAATGTGGATATCAGCATAAGGTCAATAGCAATTTTCTAAATTCTTCTGAGATCTTAAGTAATGTAATACACTCTCTATGAAGGATTCCTTTCATCTAATACATGACTACATCTCTGAGAGATGAGTCTCTCCCTCCTCAGTTTCATCTACACTTTTGTCATAATTCTCCTAAGTGCTTTAAGAAAAGTTTATTTTTAAAAAGTCAAATACCCAGATTGAAAGAAAAAAAATGGAATAGTACCACTATTATGAACATGTTCTACATATGAGAATTTGTATATGATCATGTTTGTTTTGATGTATATGTTTATCTTTAGGCTCTATCTTCCATATATGAGAGAAAACATGCAGCCTTTGTGTTTCTAAACCTGGCTTACTTCACTTAACACGACGTTTTCCAATTGTATCCATTTGCCATCAAACCACATGTCATTATTCCTTACTGCTGAGTAAAACTCCATTGTGTATATACACCACGTTTTCTTCATCCATTCACCAGCTATGGGGTATCTGTACTGTATCCATAGATTGGACACTGTGCTGCTATGAACATCGGTATACAAGTGTCTGTATTGTACCCTGATTTATGTTCCTTTGGTTATATACCCAGAAGTGATATCACTGGATCATATGGCAGTTCTATCTTTTGCTTTTTGAGGAATCTCCATACTGCTTTCCATAATGATTGTACTAATTTGCATTCCCACTAACAGTGTACAAGGGTTCCTGTTTTACTGCATCCTTGCAGGCATCTGTTCACGTTTTTGCCCCTGAATACTAGGGTGAGATGAAATCTCAGTGTAGTTTTAATTTGCATCACTTTTATAGCCAGGGAAGTTAAACATGTCCTCGTATATTTTTTGGCCATTTGTATCTCTTCCTTTGAGAATTCTCTATTTAATTCATGTGCCCATTTCTTCATTGGAATGTTGACTCTTTGGGGATTAAGTTTTTTGAATTCCCTATATATTATGGATGTTAGTTTTTTATCAGATGAAAAGCTGGCAAAGACTTTCTCCCATTTCATGAGCAGTGTCTTACATATAGTGACTTCTTCTTTTGTTGTGCAGGGGCTTTTTAGTTTGATGCAGTCTCATTTGTTCATTCTTTCTCTTAGATGCTGAGCTTTTTGAGTTCTATTTAGGAAGTCATTTCCAATGACTATATGTTCCAGTGTACACAAACTCATAAGTAGAACATGTTTATAATAGTGGAACTAAGTACTCTATGGAACTCAGGGAAGGAAGGAAAGGAAAAGAGAATGATAGAGCATCAACAATATCATAAAATACAACATCTGTGAAGGTAGAGAATATAGGATATATATTGAAAACTGTTGAAAAATTAGTAGTGAGAGGTAAAGGGGTAAGGAAGAGTAATGAAAGGAGTTGAATGGACCAAAGTAAAGTATAATCATAGTGGGGATACATTGAGAAACCCCTTTGAACATTGACAAATATAAATAACAAAAGAGAGAACTATAAAATAGGTACAGTGCCCAAGGGAGTACTTGTAGGAAGGGGAGGGTGAACAAAAGAAGTTGGGGGGGACTATGGTTGATGGACTTCATATACTTATATGAAATAGAACAAAGGAACTTCTTGCAATAGTTTTAAGTGGGGTGGGTTAAGGACTGGGAGTGAGGAGGTGTCGGGAGATAATGGTGGGGAGACAGTGGAGGTAATCCAACCAATGCACAATATAAATCTATTTGGAGTTGTCACAATGAATTCCCCCTGTACAATGAATATATACTAATAAAAATTAATGAATTTATATCCTAAGAAAAAAGAAAAAATGGAGGCAGCCTTCTTAGTTTCGCTTTACTTACAGTATAATAAAAGCAACAAAATGCAATCTCACAATGAATACAGACTCATTTTAAACTGTGTGTGCATGTTTCATATGCACGTGTTTATGCACCTACTGTTTACAGCTCAAAAATGTCCAACCACAACCATCTGTTTCTTAAGCATTTTGGAATGGTGCTATATAGAACAGTATTTCAGAACTTGCTAAGAATCAGAAAACCAAAATTCCCTTTTTGAACTTGTTACCTAATAATTTTGTCCATATCAACCACTTTTAGGTAGTTCATTTAATTCATATTAATTGACATATTTTTCCTTCTTCCTTCTCTCTTCTCTACTGTTCAAATTGAGGGAAAGATGCAATCTTTCTTAGCACTTAAAGCCACATTCTTTTTCCCTTGCATTCAAATTTTGTTCTGTTGCATTGTGTCTAAATTTTTATTGTTGGCTATGTCTGTACCCTGTTCTGTCACACTGCACTGAACTCAGTATATCCATCATTCTGGATCTCTGTCCTTCTTCCTTTAAGGCTACAGTACTCTTTGCAAGAGTTTGTGCTTGCAACATATTTGCAGTTAAGTTGTTATTGTTGTTGCTTTCATCTCTAAAGCCCAAGGGTATCGCTTTGGAGGTTGCTCTCTGGCTTTCCCAGCCATATGCAGAAAATATCCCAAAATACTTCACCTCTTCTCTCCATCATCGCCAGAAATTCCCACATGCTGCTGAGGCATGAGACCATCAGAGAAAGTTTGGACACCAGGCTAAGCTCCAGGCCTGTCAAGAACAGGAAGGCAGGTAAAGTTCATTGACCTATACAGAGCTGAGGATGCCACCATATAGAATATTAGGTACTGGGTCACAAAGCAGATGTTTGTAATGCCTCCATGTACAACTCAAAGTCTTTGACTAAGGAAATACAGGAAACCTACAGAGAAATTCTCTCTCTTTAATCTCATAACAGGTGGTTCAGTTATGCCTTCAAAAAGCCTCTAAGAGGCATCCTTCAGGAAAAGTAGTATGGAATGACTGTCATGGTTAGAAGTCAGCAAATCTCTCTGTTATTTTGCTTCTCTCTCTTGTTCAATGTCTCAGCTTTTCCACTAGCTCCTGCTTCCTGAAATGGCACTCTCTAATAATATGTTTGCACATAACCTTTGCTTCAGGATCTATTTTGTTTGAGAAAAAGACTACAGCATGCATTAATTCCTATAGATTTAAGTAATCTATTTTTTATTTTATGTCTCCCAGCTCATTTTTCAAATCCTTTTTGCCATTTTGTCTTTGAATTCTTCCTTTCTTTCTTTTTTCTGTGCTGGGGTTTGAACCCAGGGCCTTGCACATGTTAAGCATGCACTCTATTAGTGAGATATAGCCCTAGCCTCTTTCCTTTTTTATTTTTATTTTTACTTTTTGGCTCTTTGATATTTTTTCATAAAGGTCGTTACTTATTATATTTGCTTCCCTTTTACATGGCAAAATATTGGTCATAATTTTATTGCATTCTATGAAAAGATATATTTGTGAAGGTTTACTGAATTTTTTTCTGACTGTTTCCTTGTTACACTTTTTAAAAATTAGCTTGTTTTTATTTGTACCAAGTAAAGTGTTGGATTTTCTTACTTGGGTACATCCAAGAGGTTATAAAATGACACAACACTTCCTTTCCCTCTTCTTTGTGGTCAGGGAGAAAACTGGTTCGTGAAAAACTTGCATAATTTTTGTGTGTCCTTTGCCTCCGATGCTCCTCTGAAACCAGGTCCAGGAGGGCTTCTGCCAAAAGCCATTGTGAGCTCAGTTCCATGCTCTTGTGTTAAACAGAACTAAACAGGACAGGCAGCTTTCACACTGCAGGGAGCCCCTCACCTGTCACAAGGGTATTTATGCACAGACTTGTTTTTTAAGGTTCTCTCTTGTCAGATCGCTTGTTGCTCTTTTTGCTTTTCCTCTTATTCCTGCCAGTATGACTCCTGCCTGTTTTTAGTTTCTTTTGTCAGTCGTTACATATATCTTGGAATGTGTGAATCATATCTCAAAACACAGAGATATTTGGCATCTGCTTTTATGGATTGGCTAGCTCAGTGTAAGTGTTTTTAGTCTTGCATAAAATGATAAGTGTATAGTGGATATTTTTGCTCACAAATAGCAATCCAAATTTTAGTATCCATATTATTTAAAAGGGAAATATCCAAATAAATGGATAATAGATCAATCACAGTAACACATAATTAAATTTATGTCTTCTGTATGTCAGATGAGGGCATAATACCAATTTCTATTCAAATATTTATAGGACATTAAATAAAATGAAAATTATAACTTCATAGAGTATTAGCATAGAAACTAAAAAAGTTTACCTAAAAGCTTCATCTCTATTGACTGTTTTTAGGTAAAAATAAATACAAATTAAAATCTTCATATATACACAAGTACCTGTGTGAAAATGGTATATACTCAATGATTGTGAAAGGATTTAAAGCACTATAAAGTGTCAAGCTTATGACATTTCTTTACCATTGTCTTTGGTATGTTGCTCACATTTGTTGTTCACTACAGTGCTCTCATAAAGTAGATGAATAAATATTTATTGCCTGACTAAACTGAATGAATGTTTTTGTTATGACAAAATAATAGTACTCCATATGATTTCTGTCTGAAGAAAGAGCAGTCTGTGTTAGATTAAGTCTTCATGGATTACTTTAGGAAAATGCAAATTGGTGAGAAAAACTGTTCAGTTATAGGAGCTGTGTCAGGGATTCTCCGTCACAGTGACACACATTTATACCTTAACAAATTGAACCTAAAAACTGAAATTAAAAATTTATTGTTTATACAAAGAAAATAAAGAATCAACTTGTATTTTCATGTAAATGAAGATAATTGACAGGGACTTTGTTTCTACTATTGTAATTTTGAAGGGAATGTATGGTATACTTTTTCTGTGTATTTGTTTCAGTTTCTTAAGGTTTTCAACGAGAATTTCATAATTCTCTAAGGTGAGCACTCAAACTAGTCTTTTTGTATCAAGGGAATAAAGAAAAATCATAATGGTTTTCCACAGATGGTAACTGTTGGATTAAAATTGTTCTTTTATATACTCAGCAATCTTAAACTCTTATGTGGTCTTTATGCTTCTGGTTTTGCAGAGCCGTGCTTTCTTTTTGTTTGGGAATTTCTTATGTTAGAATACTTCACTAATCATCCACTTATATTTTATAATACAAAAATCAACACCTAGTTTATGGTGCTCTGTGTGTGTGTATGTGTGTGCGTGCATTGGAGTCTCAAACATGTAATTTACCAAACTGTACATGCAAGTGCTTTCCCAAGTGGCATTGTAAATTATGAAGTAAGACAATTCTGTTGTCTTTTGGAAGACAATAAGTCTTCATTAACCTCTTTTTTCAAGTTGCAGTATTTCAATTAAGCTCTAAGAAGGACCCATTATCATGTTCTGTCCTGTCTACTTCCTTGAGATGCTTCAAATCTCTTACATCAGAGTCACTGGGACACTAATGAAAAATGACTAAGCTAGGTTTCATAGTGTATAACTTTTGTCCCTGCTACTCAGGAGGCTGAGGTGGGAGATTCACCTTACCCCAAATTTGAGATCAACCATAGTAGGACCCTTTTTCACAAAAATGCGTATTCTTGCCTATCTTTTAAAAAATTTTTATTATTTTATTGTTTTTACATTTACTTACATATGTTTACATTATTTGTGTCACCTCTCCCATTCTTGCCTCTCTTGAAACAAACAAATATCAACCTATAAATGCACCAGGTATTCAATCATCAAACATAAACTTTTAAACAATTTTAAACATGCTTTTGAAGTAAAAGTAAAAACTCTTAAATTGATGGAAAGGCACATTTCAGCCAAGAAATAGAAACTGTAAAAAGGAACTAAATGGAAGCTTTATACCTGGAAAATACAGTATCTGAAGTAAAAGTTTATCATGAATGTGCTCAATAGTAGAGAAAAGATTCAGAGAATCTCATGACATGTCAATAGAAAAAGCCCAAGCTGCAGAACAGAGATCAAAAAAGAAAGAAAAGAAATGAACATTCTTAATGTCCTTTGAGATAATATCGAAATGTATAGATAGATAAAGAAAAAGTAAGATGGTTCATTGACAACAGCTGCTTTACAAGAAAGGTTAGATGGCTTCTTCAGGCTGAAAGGATACCTCATTGATGTCAGGTACAAATGCTGCATCATGTAAATGAAAGACAACACATGATTACAGGTGGCTCCAACCTATAATCCCAGCTACTCAGAATGCAGAAATCAGGAGGAACCCAGTTCAAAGCCAGCCTGGGCAAAAAGTTTGCAAGGAAGTGCAAATATGAGGATTGTAGTCCAGGCTGGCCTGGGTATAATGCTAGACTCTACAGGAAAATAACTAAAGCAAAAAAGGCTGAGGGCATGGCTCAAGTGGTAGAGTACCTGCCTAGCAAACATAAGAACCTGAGTTCAACCCCTAGCTAGTACCACCAAAAAAAGTTTTTTTATGAGGTGCTGATATACCAAAATAATTACATAAAAATTTAAAGTCCTTTCCCTTTATTTCAATATCTTATGTATGCCTTCAGTGGATTTCACTACATATATATTTCAACCTTGTTGAAATATTCATTAGATTAAGGAAATATCTTAATTATCTTTGTATTCTTATATTCTAGCATATTACATTCAATAGGTATAGTAGGAATTAGGACAGTTATTACTTTAAGGTCAATTAGTCTTTTGTTATTGAATTCTAATATCATCCTAAAACTTGCTGGATACTCTAAAAGTTAAAAGCAATGAAATATGTTAGGTTGACTGTATTTTTTTTGCTCCTTACATAAAGAGAATTCTTTCCCTTCCTCTTTGAAACTGGCTTTGTGCTTTGCTTTCACTGATACAAGGTGACAGAATTGACACTGTAAGTCTAGAGCTCAAGTCTCAAGATACTTTCCATCTTCACTGTCTTGAATATTGCCACGAGTCATCAATATTAGGAAGCCAGTGTAGCTTACTAGTGATGAGAAGACACAAGGAATAGGAGTGACACCTCTCCTGGCAGCCTGCCCTACACAAAGTGGTAAATACAGTCTTGAGGCAGTTTTGAAGTGTCTAGCCAACCTAAGACTCATGCTGCAAGAGCCCAGGTGAAAGCAATGGAGGAGCTACCAAGTTAGCCTACAAAATTATGAGAAAGGATTCATTCCCATTTTAGTTGACTAGATTTTATGGTGACAATTAATGTAATTGTAACAGAAGAAAATAGATGGTATGGTAATCTGACAAGGAAATAGTTTACTAGGTTAAGGAGACACCTAAAAAACTAGCTAGCATTTGTTGCCCTTAACGCACAGAAACTAAAGCAGATACCTTAAAAGCAACTGAGGCCAATAGGAAAAGGGGAACAGGTACTAGAGAAAAGGTTAGATCAAAAAGAATTAACCTAGAAGGTAACACCCACGCACAGGAAATCAATGTGAGTCAATGCCCTGTATAGCTATCCTTATCTCAACCAGCAAAAACCCTTGTTCCTTCCTATTATTGCTTATACTCTCTCTACAACAAAATTAGAAATAAGGGCAAAATAGTTTCTGCTGGGTTTTGTGGGGGGAGAGGGAGGGGGCGGAGTGGGTGGTAAGGGAGGGGGTGGGGGCAGGGGGAAGAAATGACCCAAGCCTTGTATGCACATATGAATAATAATAATAATAAAAAAAACAAAACACCATGAAAAGTACATTTTTCTCTAAGGGGTTATAAAAAGAAAAGATTAGATAAAATTTTATATTGTTTTGAGATAGTTATCTGAGGAAAGCCCAGTGAGTGTACGTGTCTTTTGTATCACGTATATTGCCATAATGCCTACAGTGATATCAATACTTGAGTATACTGCTGTATAAAATCGTATATATGTGACAATCATGAATTTGTATACTAAAGTATTTATACATATTACACATATGTAGATATGATATGCACATATTATAAAGGTAATTAATCACACACAAAGCTAAAATTCATATTATTATAAATTCACCTATGTATGCATTTATTACTTGGTCTTTTGAATACTGAAGCTAAAACCAAATAATTGCTTTGCAGAAATGTTAAGGTTGAGATCAAGTTTCAACCTGTTACTGTGTTAAATAGATTTCTAATTGTGAATCATGTTCAAAATAAGTGAGTGACACTAATGTAAGGGTTATCCAAATGGTATATGAGTTTGCAAGTTCTTTGGCAGAGGAAAATAGAAAGTACCAGAAAGGAACAAGGTCTAGAATGTACTAATACCACTTACTTTGAATGGAGTCTTCCAGATTCTATTCCAGACATCTTTTTGTAAAATTTTCTTCTTGTTCCAAAACACACTGTAATACATATTACTAATTGTATATTATATGTGATAAAAATGTCATATTTATTAAATGGTCAGACTTTCAAAAATAGATAAACCTCTAGATCACTAATAGCAACATTAAACATAAACTTTGATTCAGACATGACAAAGAATTCAGAATATGAAGACATGAAGAAATACATACTGTAATATATCTTGGCACTCAGCAATCTGAGGCAAGAAGATCACAATGTTCAAATGTAGCCCAGGCTACAATGGAGAAGTTATTTTTCAGAAATGCCATGTTAACATAAGTTGTGATTCATAACAATATTTCCATTGTTCATAAAATCTCAGATTTATTCACTGCTTGACAAATATTACTGCTGTTGTAGCAAATGCAACATTGGCTTCTGCCTCAGCCTAATTTGAGTTTAAAGCTTGTCCTGATATAACACTTACTAGGTGCCAAGCATTGTTCTAGAATTTAACATGTATTAAATCATCCTCATTAATCTCTAAGAGGACATTGCTATTATTAATGACATTATATAATATGACAACAAAGGAACAGAGAGGTGAAAAAAATTAACAAGTTTAAACAGCTACTTAGTAATGGGACACCCAGGCTACTCTGAGCCACAATGAAGAATGGCCTTTTAATTCAATTTCAAGCCAAAATCCAAGTATGCATTTAGCGTTTCCATCACTGTGATACAGACTTTTCATAAAATTCTATTTTTCCATTTATTTCTAGTTGTATTCATTGTACTTATAAGTGCTGGTCACTATGCAGTATAGTACTATGTTAGTTTTCTAGACTACAAAAACAAAATGCCACAGACAAAATAGATTAAAACCATCTCATCATTCTGGAATCTTGGATGAAGGAGTTGGCCAGGCCATGCCATTGCAAAAACTTCTAATGGAGTATTCTTTCCAGTCTTTTCCAGCTCTTGGCAGTCTTGGCATTCCTTATTTTACAGAAGAACAACTATAACCTTTGCTTCAATCATCACCTGACTGTGTTCCCTAATGACCTCATCTTAACTTGATTATACTTGCAAAAACTCTGTTTTCAAATCAGGTTGTAATCATTTACACTGTAGTGAGTGTTTGGACTTGAACATTATCTTTTTTGACAAGTAATTCAACCCCTGAAATTAAATACAGGTCTCAATATATTTTAAGGCAGGGGCAGTAACTCATGCCTTTAAACTTAGCCATTTGGGAGGCTGAGGTTAGGAAGACTGTGGTTCAAGGGCAGCCTGTGCAAAAAATTGGTGAGCACTATCTCAACAAACAAGCCTAGAGTAGTAGTGCACACCTGTGATCCTAGCTACATGAGAAGCATAGTATAGGAATATCATGGTCCACAGCAGGCCAGGGAAGAAAGTATGAGCCTATCTGAAAAATATCCTAAAGCAAAAGGGGCTGGAGGTATGGCTCAAGTGGTAGAGCACTTGCCTAGAAAGCAGGAGTATCCGAGTTCAAACACCAGTACCACCAAAATACATGAGTATATATTAAAAACATAGCCTTCTACCATAGGCTATAGCAGTGGCTTTTTCAAACTTTGAAGAACAATAGCACAAGGTGGTCCATGTACCATAAGCAATATTTCTGAAAGCATATTGATGATTATAAAATCTGGAAGATCGTGAAAATTACCTCTTAAGTATATTGTACTTTTATTTACATTAGTTGCAATGCCCCCATTGTCTCTCCCCCTCAGCATCCTCCCCACCCCACTTAAAGCAATTGCAAGCAGTTTTTTTTTTCTTTTATTATTCATATGTGCATACAAGGCTTGGTTCATTTCTCCCCCCTGCCCCCACCCCTTCCCTTACCACCCACTCCAGCCCCCTCCCTCTCCCCCCCACCCCCTCAATACCCAGCAGAAACTATTTTGCCCTTATCTCTAATTTTGTTGTAGAGAGAGTATAAGCAATAATAGGAAGGAACAAGGGGTTTTGCTGGTTGAGATAAGGATAGCTATACAGGGCATTGACTCACATTGATTTCCTGTGCGTGTGTGTTACCTTCTAGGTTAATTCTTTTTGATCTAACCTTTTCTCTAGTACCTGGTCCCCTTTTCCTATTGGCCTCAGTTGCTTTAAGGTATCTGCTTTAGTTTCTCTGCGTTAAGGGCAACAAATGCTAGCTAGTTTTTTAAGTGTCTTACCTATCCTCACCCCTCCCTTGTGTGCTCTCGCTTTTATCATGTGCTCATAGTCCAATCCCCTTGTTGTGTTTGCCCTTGATCTAATGTCCACATATGAGGGAGAACATACGATTTTTGGTCTTTTGGGCCAGGCTAACCTCACTCAGAATGATGTTCTCCAATTCCATCCATTTACCAGCGAATGATAACATTTCGTTCTTCTTCATGGCTGCATAAAATTCCATTGTGTATAGATACCACATTTTCTTAATCCATTTGTCAGTGCTGGGGCATCTTGGCTGTTTCCATAAATTGGCTATTGTGAATAGTGCCGCAATAAACATGGATGTGCAGGTGCCTCTGGAGTAACAGTCTTTTGGGTATATCCCCAAGAGTGGTATTGCTGGATCAAATGGTAGATCGATGTCCAGCTTTTTAAGTAGCCTCCAAATTTTTTTCCAGAGTGGTTGTACCAGTCTACATTCCCACCAACAGTGTAAGAGGGTTCCTTTTTCCCCGCATCCTCGCCAACACCTGTTGGTGGTGGTGTTACTGATGATGGCTATTCTAACAGGGGTGAGGTGGAATCTTAGTGTGGTTTTAATTTGCATTTCCTTTATTGCTAGATAAGCAGTTTTTTAGTTCTGTTTCATATAGGTATATGAAGTCCATCAAACATATACCGCCACCTTAATTTCCTTCCTTCACACTCCCCCTCCCACTATTACCCCTCCACCGTACACATTGTGCCTATTTTTCAGTCCTAATTTTTGTTATTAATATTTAAGTTGACGTTCAAAAGCGTGTCTCAGTGTAGGCTTATTGTGGGTGTGCTTTACTTTGGTCTATTCAAATGCTTTGAATACTCTCCCTTACCCCTTTACTTCCTACCCCCTGTTTTTCAACAGTTTTCAGTACACATCCTTATAAGTGTTACCTTCACATCTTATGGTATGCAATATTACTGATGCTCTTTCATTCTCTTTTCTTTCCTCTCTTTCCCTGAGTTCCGTGGAGTAGTTCCACCATTATAAATATGTTCTACATCTGAGTTTATATATGATCATGCTTGTTTTTGTATATATGTTTGTCTTTGGATCTCCCTTCCACATAATGTCTTTTGTACTTCTGTTCCTAACTAACTTCACTTAGTATGATGTCCTCCAATTGTATCCATTTATCTTCAACTCCATGTCATCATTCTTTGTAGCTGAGTATACTCCATTGTATATATGTACCACAATTTTGTGATCTATTCATCAGTTGTAGGGTATCTGGGTTGTTTCCAGAGCTTGGTTATTGTGAATAGTGCTATGGTGAACATGGGTGTACAGGAATATCTACTTCTGCCTTATGCTATTTTGGGTATATGTCCAGGAGCGGTATCACGGGATCATATAGCAGTTCTAGCTCTAATTTTTTGAGGAATCTCCATACTGTTTTTCATTATGGTTGTACTGACCTGCATTCCAACCAGCAGTGCATAAGGGGTCCTGTTTTGCCACATCCTTGCCAGAATTTGTTGTTATTACCTTTGATTATGTCTGTATTTTTGATAATAGCCATTCTAATAGGATTGATATGGACTCTTAGTGTGGTTTTGACTTGCATTTCCTGACTAGGGATGTTAAGAATTTCTTCGTATGAGTTTTTGGCCCTTTGGATTTCTTCCTTTTAAATAGCTCTGTTCAGTTCATTTGTGCATTTCTTCATTGGTTCACTGATTTGGGGGGATAGTTTAGTCATTGAAGTTCCCTGTGTATTCTGGTTATTAATCTGTTACCATATGTATAGCTGGAAAAGATTATCTGCCATTCTGTGGGCTGCCTCTTTTATCTGCTGACCATTTCTTTTGTTGTACAGAAGCTTTTTAATTTCATGTAGTCCCATTTACCAATCCTTTCTCTTAGTTGTTGAGTCATTTGTGTTCTATTTAGGATCTAATTTCCTATGACTATTTGGAGAACCACTTCTTAGTATGTGTTTAGCCATAACAGTTTGACTGTTTCAGTGATTCAGTCATAAAATAATGGTCCAAGTAATTTTCTAATATGTGTCATGGTGCATAAATGAAAATATTACCCCGAGCTATATAAATAAGTTAAAATACCTTCCTCATTGATGATGCCACTCTCTCCCACTCAGTTTCACAAGATCTGAGACAAATGATTTCCTCAAATTCACCAGTACTGATTATTGTTATTTCATCTAGATATCCATAGATTTAAAAGGATATTTCCCAAAACTTTCCTACAGATACTATCAATTTCTTCATATTGAAATTGGATATTAAAATATATCTTTGTAATTTTAATTTTGTATCCTGATTTTTGATGAGGTAGAAGATCTTCTCATATATGAATGACTATTTCTGTATTTTCCATTGTGTGTTGTTTTTCATCTTTTGGACATTTTCATGAGATCTTTAATTTTTAATATTAATTTATGAGTTTTTCATAGATGCTGGATCACACACTCATGGATAAACACTGCATTATTTCTCAATTTGTAGCTGTCTTCCAAATTAGTTTACTGCATTATTGGTATAAATAAGTAACATTTTACATTTAACATTTATCAATAATTTTACTTATTGTCAAATAAATTACAGAATTAACTCTTAACTAAAATTAATCTTACTTCTGCTTATTAAAAGTAAAGAAAAAAAACTGTTCTTGAAGACAGTTGAATAGAGTGACTACCCTAGAATAATAGCAGATAATAACCAGTTATTGCCCTGAATTGCATACATATCATTCAGAGAATTTTTAGAAAAAACACTATCAAGTTCAATGTGAATCAAAGAGAACTTGATTAGGTGTTGGCATACATTGGCCCTCATTTGTATTGTCCAAGAGACAAGAACTTTGATTTGAACTTTGTCCTTTGCTTCATGCTTACTTGTCTGAGAAATGTAAATACATCGCACTCCTTCAAGATTGAGTTCAAATGTTGAAGGCAATTAAAACTTGCATTTAAAACTTAGTACTCATACATAAGAGCCTTAGTGATTCTTAAATGATTCTTTTAGCATTTAAAGCTTGGTGTATTTGGTTATTAAGTAACTGACTGTATGCTTAAAATATATTTTTATTTCAAAACTCCTGCACTCTTTATTGAACTTGACCTAATGCAGTAAATAGTAGGGCAAAGTATTTGTTGATATCATTAAATTCTGTTTTAAAATACACTAGAATTTGTTCTTGGAAATTTGAGAAGAATAACTATAGCTTGTCATGAAGGACAGATCTCTTTATGAGTGGCAGATCTGAAATTTAAACAAGTTATTTAACCTTCTAACTCTCATTCTCTGGTTGAAGAGCAAAAATAATAATGACTTGATTCCTAGGGTAATTTTGAGAATTGAGATGATATATGCTACCTGTTACTTGTATATCTAAAAATCTTTTAAAATTAGTCCTATAAATCCTAATCTACAGTATTCAAAACTTAATTATTTTAAAAGCTATTTCTATTCATTATTATATATCATTTACCTACTGCCAAACTTTTCTATGTCTTTTGATGAACCAAAGAGATTATTTAAGAAAAGAAAATCAATCTTACAGAATTAAATTTGCTTGAATTCTACAATTACATGTAGGGTTTGACAGGAAGTAAGTGCTAATTATTTCAATTAGTTTTTAGTCAGTTTTGTCAGATGTAGCAGAATTACAGAATTTTTCTCTTGCTTTAGTGTGGATATTTCTTAAGAAATATTGTTTTCTTCAATAAGTACTGTCATAGGTGTTGAGAATACACAGGTAAGAATACACCTCTTGCCCTGCTTCAAGTTCATATTAAAGTGAATTTTTTAATATAATATGTACATATCCATATGTCTATATGTACTTACATTATTTATCTGGATATTATATATGCACGCAGCCAGATGAAATCTTGAAGTATATACTACTGTATGCACTGTTTTCCTTTCTCTTTCATTAGTCCCAAATCTTCTGGTAGTTAGAAAAATTCACATCACCTGGAGACAAATTAGGAGTGTTAGAGCAAGAAGGCAAGAGGAAGCTGATGCTCAGTTTGCTTTAGGGTTAATTTCTTTTTATTTCCAAGCAATAGTTTGGAAAATGAAAGGAGAAGACTATGGAGAGTAGTTTTCAGATAATGCCATAACAAGATTAGAAAGGCAATAAAGTGAAATGGAAAAAATTTGGCTATTCCATCAACTCCCAAAGTAAAGTTCAGGGCTGTGAGGGAAGTGATTGTGATGTACATTCTGACTCCTAAGAAAAGGTGGAAAGAATATATAGAAATAAAATGCTCAGGAAGCTAAACACTTTTTGACTGTTTTTAAAATTCTGTCTTGAAATTCAACACACCTAGACCATGCATTTTCACTCAAGAGAACGTGAGTCATCTGCTTCTTGAGAACAGAGCATTTTTGTTGCTGTAAGGTGAGGGTTTCAGTAGCTCCCTACACATTTGCTGCAGAAGAATACATTCATATTCTCTGGAATTTTTCTTAGTACTCATTAACTTTACTTCAAATTAGTAATCTGGAAGAGCATCCTGCCAATCATTCAAAATACCATCTGAGGTTGTGAAGTAGTCACAGAATGGTTAACTTTATATGTCAATTTGGCTGCATTAAGGGATGGCCATATAGATGGTAGAATGTTGTCTTAGGACATGTCTTTGAAGGTGTTTCCTGGAAGAGAATAGCATTTGAATTGGTAAAATGGGGAAAGAACATCTTCCCTCATCAATTGGATGGACATCATCCAAATTAGTGAGGGCTTTAAACAGAACAAAGAAACAAGAGAAATTAAATTTTTTACTTCTGCCTGGGGAAGGACATTCATGTTCTCCTGCTCTTGGAAACCACCATTCAGCATTCCTGATTCTCAAATCTTCAGACTCAGAGTAAGTCTTATAGCACAGGCTCCCTTGGTTCTCTGTGTTTCTGTTTACACTGAAACGACCTCACTGCCTTGCCTGGGCCTCTGGCTTATACACACACTCAGTGTTCATTTGATCTAAATTCTTATCATATCATATCTTCTTATCTATCTTATCATCTTTTCTTATCTATCTTATGGTCTTATCTTATCTTGAAGAAGGGTTGCAGCTGGGAAGTGTGGAAATAACTCCTGATAGAGGCGTGTGTGTGAGAAGCTACAGGTACAACAGTTGATGCTCAATATCTAACATGCTTGACAGTTAAGGAAATTGAAATCACATATATAATTCAGTTACTATGACTTTTTGTATTTTTTTTCTTGCTTTCTAATTGTTATATTTCTAGAAACTAGCCCCATTATGCATATTTTTACAATAAAGGTAATAATACTCAATGTCCATGGGTATAAGAAAAATTAAATTTGTTTAAACATCTCCTAATCTATGATTCAACCATTCTCCATTTTTATTTACCTTCACTAATCTGGCAATATATTTTGGGGTCCTATCAAAATGACTGACCAATGGTATAGTTGTCTGTATTTAATAAGTTCTAGGCTGTCTGTAAATCCATTCTGTTATACCTCAAGTCCTCAGCAAATTAAGGATATTAAAGCCTAAATGGGTATAAAACTCTTTGCCCATATCTTGATTCTTCTTTTCTTGGTTCACATCTTGAAACCATGTAATAGTGCTCCATTCCAATCGGATTTTTTTCTCTAAACTATGTTCTAGAACTAAAAGTGAAAATCCCAATTTATTCTCATTTTCTCTCAGACTAATATTTCCTAAACATAGCCACCTCTCAACAAAGTCAGTTCTTAACATGACATTTGTAATTCCTTACTCCTGTCCAAATAAGAAGATGCAAATGAAAATATAATAAATTGGATCTCAAATCCAATATTACTTCAGCAGGTAAACAGAAAGAAAAAAATAAGAGCTTTGTTTTATCATTGATTTCCTGTCAGCATGTCAGATGATTAATCACAAATACTGGAATATGTGATTTAGGTAAACCTTGCCACGAAAATTGTGAAATTAATGATGAAAGAATTACCTCATAAATATTGTCATAAATTGATATTTGTAAGTAACACATTGGAAATGTCAATGAAACATTAAGCTCCAAGTCACATTCCAGGAAAATACTATATATATTATTACACAGTTTTGGTTTCCTGAAAATCTAGTCTGAGTCACTTGACCCAGATTCCTCAAGAACAGGCAAGTTTTTTAAAGTGCCTGTCCAAAGCAATAATCTTGAGGGCATATTTAGAAATTGAGACATAATATTAAATTCATTATATTACATTAAACCCTGGCATGAACATTCATATTATCCAATAATTTATTACTGGATATCCTTTAGGAATAAGGCAAGGAAGCCAAAAATAATTTTGAATATAGTCTGATAAAGATATTTAGGTAAAAAATTGTCTTTCAATGGTAGAGCTAATAAATGAGTATTTAACTTACTTTAAAGGAAAAGATGATATCTTATTTTCAGATAACCTAATTACAAATGACAAAATACTATTTTTTAAAATGACAAATGTAAATCCTATACACTCATGGAGTGCAACATGACGTTTTGAGACGTGTTCATTGTGGAAACTAATGTAAGAGAATTAATATATTTATTACCTCACAATTACTTTTGTGGTGAGAATTAAAATCTATTCTTTCAGCAGTTTTCAGGTATACAATTTATCATTATTAATTATGGCCATTATTGATCTATTCAGCTTAATCTGCCACATACAGTTACTTATATACACATTTTCATATGAGCATGTATACTCAAGTCATACATTCATATAAAGATATACATATGTAAAAGTCAAAAAATTTGATGAAAATTCATTGACTCATGTAGGTCAGCAAAAGGAACAGAAAGCCAGTGCCAATTTCAAGGTTTTGATGTAATTTAATTCTGCTGGGTGAAATGCTGGATGAAGAATGAGTATGACCACATGTACATTTCTTTGCCACTTGCTGTAAATGTATAATTACTTCAAAATAAATGCTCATCTTAAAAAGTAGGATGAAGTTTTACTAAATACTTTTTTCAAGTGAAAGGAGCATTTGAAGGTAAATCATGCTATGGTTCTGAGAACAAGTAGTATTATGTGAATTAAAAATGAACAAAATATTACAGGAATTAAATTTGACCATAGTTAAATTCACAGGAAATGAAAGATCAATAGAAATTTTAAGATCCATTTCTCTTGTGCAGTAATGGAAAATTGCTTTTATGTGATTACCTGAAGTCTATGGATAAAATTACAATCTAGAATTCCATCTGAGATGCATAATAGGAAGAAATGAAAATACTGCACTTATAAAACTACATGCGAAACATTTTCTAGAGAAAAATTTAAAAAGTATTGTGACTCACTTAATAAGTTTCTCTTTCAGTTGATAGTTCATTTTTATTATTTTATATATATATATATATTTTTTTCTTTTGTGATCCCTAACCATCTTAACTCTGGAAGGTGAACATATAAAATAGGCTGACCTTTTGTCTCAATTTCCTAAACTGAAATCTAGGGTAATAGTATTTTCTAATAATTTTTATATGCTTCAACACTGTAAAGTATTTATTAATATTCACTTACAGATTAATAGTGAGATACCTGTTATAGTTAGATATAAAATGTCCCAAAAGGCTCCTGTGTCAAAGACTTGGTCCCTAGCTGGTGACACAATTGAGAGTCAATTGGCTCTCGATGGCACTAATATAATCAGTCAGCTAATCCATTGATAACTTCATAGATGAATGGGCTTTTAGGTTTTGGACCCTCAATGAGCAAGTAGGTTATTGAACCTTGCCTGTGAAGTGTATATTTTGTCCCCAGCCCACTTTTTCTCCCTCTGCTTGTGGGAGATAACATTCCCTTTGCTACATACTCCCACTACCATGATATTCTGACTCTTTTCAGTCCAAAGCAATGAAACTCTCTAGCATTGGCATAAACCCTCTGAAGCTGTGAGTCAAAATAAACTTTTCTTCCTTTAAAATAGTTTCTCTCATGTATTTTGTCATAGTGATGAAAAGCTGACTAGTACATAAACCATTTATAAAAACACTGTGGGTACACTTAAAAAATATATCAAAGAACAAAGTAAAGTGAAATAGATTCATTTGGGATACTATAAACAAAAAGAAATCAAGTATTATATGTAAATATGTAATATGGAGTTATTTTTCATAAACTTTTATTTGAAAGTCAGCATTATCTATTTGTACAAAATAGAGAGGACATGCTATGAATTTGTGATTTTCAACCCATTTTTGGAAAGTAGTAGGATTTCTTTCATACACTGAAAAAATAGTTTAAGTGTTTCAGAGAAGAAACTGCTGAATTAGACTTGGTGATTTTTATAATCTTCCAAACTATTAGTCATGATTTTTCCTACTAATTCTGCTACCAAACCCATAGCACATCATATGTCAACAATCTTAAATTACTGTTTCTTCATTATCACATCCTGGTTAAAAATAGGAAATCTAACTTGTAAATTTGGTAGTCACTTATTGTACAATTTCTGTTAGTTTCTGTGTGAGCTTTTCAGTTCACTGTGATTTATAAAAGAACAGCATTCTTCCATATAAGAGGACATTTGGGCAGTTTTGGAAACTTACATAGACATTAATATGGAAGAAGAGTTGGAAAGAACAGCAATGAACTGCTGAGATAATTCCCGTCAGCTGCAGTGCACAGAACTGGCTCGTGTCCATCGGCTGCCTTCTGGTCCTGTGGTCTTACTAAAGGCAATGTTCTCCACATTATCTTTGATCCAGTTTTGCTTGAATGATTTTGGCTGAAGATGGAACATTTTTCCCACCAGAATTTTATGTTTCACATTTGCTACTCAAATTATGGACTTGCTTATTTTCTTTTTAACTATGAGCTAGCAGTGAATTATAGTTTTGGGTTTAAATTTTATGCTATAAATTTTTATTATGAGAATGGAAAAATCTATAATGTCTAGACAGTATAAACCAATGAAGTCCGAGGTATTATTTTGTTTTGTTTCTGAACCACAAAATTGAGATACATCATCATCATAAGATAGCATGTTCTTAGTCTGCCATAATAAAATACTACAGGCAGGATTAGTTTTAAAATAAAATATATTTTTTTCATACTTCTGGAGACATGAAGTTGGAGATCAGTGTTTCAGCATGGTCAATGTCTGGAATTCACTCTCTTCCTGGCTTTCAGAGCCATCTTCTAACTGTTTCTTCATATAGACCACTAATCCCACCATGACGGAAACCCACTCTTACGACATTATCCTGTCTCAATTACCTTCCAAATATCCCATCTCCAAAGTCTATCATATAGGAATTTAGTCTTCAACATATACATTTGTGAGAAATACAAACATTTAGTTCACAATATCTACCATATTAGAATTTTTGGTAGTGTGAATCAGAGGAAAAGAAGGCAGAAGTGAGTGATGGGGATGAATAGGTCAAAGTACATTACATGCATGTATAAAAAACGAACTGATGAATGGATTAAGAAAATGTGGTATCTATACACAATGGAATTTTATGCAGCCATGAAGAAGAATGAAATGTTATCATTCGCTGGTAAATGGATGGAATTGGAGAACATCATTCTGAGTGAGGTTAGCCTGGCTCAAAAGACCAAAAATCGTATGTTCTCCCTCATATGTGGACATTAGATCAAGGGCAAACACAACAAGGGGATTGGACTTTGAGCACATGATAAAAGCGAGAGCACACAAGGGAGGGGTGAGGATAGGTAAGACACCTAAAAAACTAGCTAGCATTTGTTGCCCTTAATGCAGAGAAACTAAAGCAGATACCTTAAAGCAACTGAGGCCAATAGGAAAAGGGGACCAGGAACTAGAGAAAAGATTAGATCAAAAAGAATTAACCTAGAAGGTAACACCCATGCACACGAAATCAATGTGAGTCAATGCCCTGTATAGCTATCCTTATCTCAACCAGCAAAACCCCTTGTTCCTTCCTATTATTGCTTATACTCTCTCTACAACAAAATTAGAGATAACGGCAAAATAGTTTCTGCTGGGTATTGAGGGGGGGGAGCGGGAGGGGGTGGAGTGGGTGGTAAGGGAGGGGGTGGGGGCAGGGGGGAGAAATGAACCAAGCCTTGTATGCACATATGAATAATAAAAGAAAAATGAAAAAAAAAAAACGAATAATGAAATCATTAAAATGGCTAAAAAAGGTGGAAAGGAGGATGAAAAAGAGTAATTGAGGGATGGATATGATAAAAATGCCATTATAAGCATGTGTGGAAATATCACAATAGATCCCATTGTACAATTAAAAGAAAACATATTCTTTCAAGGAGCATGATATTTTCAAGTGTCCAGAAAGGTAGCAAGCACAATGACCATATAACTTGACAACCCTGAATTTCTGCATTTTACCTTGAACTACACAACAAATTTCACAGAGTTTATAAAACTCAGAGATAAATGTAATAGTTGTTTCTAGGGAATACTGGAAGAGATGGAAAGTCTAAGTTGTAGTTTGCAGTTGATGAAACTAAGATGCAGATAGTTATATTAGTTGCTTTGCAATAGTGTGGCAAGTAGCTGAGAAACACAAGTTAAAGGAGGAAAGATTTATTTTGAGTCATGATTTTTGAGGGTTCAGTCCATGGTTGTTTGGCCCACAACCTTGGGCCTGGTCATCATGTCATTGGGAGTGTCTGTTGGAGCAGCTCACATCATGTCTTGGCAGACAGGAAGCAGAGAGAGAAAGAGACATGCAAGGCAAGGGACAAGGTACCAAGCACCAGCCAGCACTGACCTACCTCCACCAGCAAGGCCCCACCTCCTAGTGTTTTACAGCACCTCCCAGGAAAGTGTCATCACTGGGGATGTAGGCTTTTATACATGACTTTGTGAGGAACATTTCATATGCAAACCATAACAGACAGGGAACATCACATGGGTCACAGTGTTTCTGAGACGATGCAAGATTTTGTCACTCCAGACTACAACTGGTTTCATGAGGATCTCGATGTTCCTAAATGATATTTTGATCTTCAACAATAAAATATGCTTCCCCTAATTTTTCCTTTTTTCTTAGATTTTACTTTTATGATGAGCATGTAAGAAAATTTGGCTAAACAGTGGAAGTAAAATTTTTGAAAATTCATAACTAATGGCCATGTTGAATGACCACTCTAGCAATTTAGCCTCTATATTTAAATTTCAAAAGTTGAAAATTCCAGCTATTATTATGAAATGTGTCAGGACTAGAAAGCATGCATAAACCTCTCATCATTTACATGTCAGAGAGCTGACAGGCTATAGCCATTGCCCATGTAGGGTATCAAGCTAGCTGTGTGTTTATTTGACCATGGCTGATGAACAATGCCAGTGATATCACCAAATGCCACATTTGATGTATGCTCTTGTTGCAGTTTTCTTTAAGTCTGACAGTGGGTCCTTCAAACAAAATTTTAAAAATTCTCTTTAAAATGGAGTTTAGTTCCTCATTTGTCAGACATTCATATTTTACCTCACAGATGCAGAACTTTGCAATTACTGCACTTCAGATATAGACCTGAGGGGTGAATTTAATGGAGTGAATTTAACTACTCTGTGGGAAAAATATATTTTCTGTTTTCTAAGAAACAAGATTGCGCATATAAAAATACTTTTTTTCATTTTGGTGCAATTTGATGTTTTTCTTTTTTTACTGTTGTGCTGGTTGGGGAACATTGTGGCATTTATAAATGTTCTTACAATATATCAAATATAAATTTTTGAATCATTTTTATTTTCAGCACTGATGATTGATTATTATCACATATTGTGTTTATAGATTTTTTATTGTATAGATATCAAACATGTTTACCTGTAATTGGCTTGTCTTTTCACTTATTGTATCTTTGGATGAAGACGGCACTATAATTGTCTGCATTTAGTTGTTATTATTTTCCTAGACATTCTTTTGTAATGGCTTTATATTTCTTTTTATGTTTTAATAATAGCCTTTGAAGATATTGACTGGAAATTTATTGAAATTTTAATTTATTTAAGAGGAACTAACATATTTATGTATTATAAGTCTTATGTACTTACACTGAGGTATTTCTGTGGTTATTCTTTTATTTAGTATGTTATTAATTTGTTATGGTACTGGGATTTGAACCCAGGACCTTGTGCTTGCCTGAAAAGTACTCAACCACTAAGCATTATAGCCAGCCCTAGTATTTTATTATTTTCTTATTTAGAATGGTTAAGCTTATTTTTTACAGCTCAGACATATTTTTCAAATTTAGTCTTAATTAATTTATAATTTTAGGGGTTGTAAGTGTGGTGTTTTCCATTACATCTTACTTATTTCTTTATTGTATAGCAGAAACCTATTTGTAGTGAGCCCTATGTCTATTAGTCATTTATCCTTCACTCTTTTCCTCTTCTTCTGTTTTCTTCTTTTTCTTTTTTTGTTTGGTGGTACTGGGATTTGAATTTAGGACTTTGTTCTTGCTAGGCAGGCATTCTACTTATTGAACCATACACTGAGCCCTTTTTGCTCTATTTATTTTTGAGACAGGGTCTCGCTTTTTGCTGGGGTTGGCATAGACCGTGATCCTCCTCTTTATGGTTCTCGCTGTACCTGGAACATAGGTGCACATCACCATATCCAGACATTCTTTGAGATGGGAGGCTCATGAGCTTTTTGGCTTGGTTGATCACAAACTTGGATCCTCCCATGTCAGCCTCCTGAGTAGCTAGAATTAGCGACATGAGCCACTGCCTTATGCCCTCTTCTTTCTTTCTGACTAAACTCCTTATGTTTTGCTATTCATATTTTTCCCATTTTACTTTGCAATTCCTACTCCATTTCCAATGGTTTGATCTTGATTCTACAAAGCTAGCCATCATGTTAATATTTTTGTTAATAACCAAATTTGGAAAGGGCTTTTTAGTATATCTGACCAATGATAGTTGAGGCATTACCTGTCGATATACTTCAAGTGATGGGATCTTCAGTCATAAAACTGTCACCAGGAACCACAACTTTGTGCTTCTTGTCAATACTGTCACTTTGCATGATGTCATCTCTGAGAACTATGGCAACATCTTATCAGACAAAGGATAAACCATTTAATTTAGAAATGGGTAAATCAAGGCAATCCAAGAAAAATAAAGCTAGAATATTCAGTGTATTAAATCTGAGGATTATTATACCTATGAATTTTATGTCACATGAATTATGTTTTCATACATTTACAACAGTAACCTATTATATTTACGTTTCTTTTCACACCGGCTACCATATGAACTCTTATCTATCCTAATGCACTTAATTTTCTTTGGGTATTGATCATATCATCTGAAAATAATCATAAAATCCAACTTCCAGTTTGGAAGAAATTATTCCTTTTAGTACAATAAGAAAGAAAATGAAACAGTGGAAATCAAATATGCTCAAAGCCGATAGAGAGTTGAGATTAAAGAGAAATCTGACTCACTGAAATCTAAGAGGACAGGTAAATCTATATAACTAAAATTTAGCAGAAGCTCTTGGAACCAAACAAGTAAGAAGAATTACATAGTAATTTTGACAAGTTGCTGGGAATTGAATGAACTAGTGCTCAACTGAGAAACAGTGGATTCCTGCAGTGCTCACACCTTCTTGGGTTTAACCTCCAGGAAATTTACCAGACTCTTAATGTGAAGGTCCAAGAAAGATTTTTCTCCTGTCTCAGAGGTGGAAGAGAAAAACAAAAATGGAGAAACAGACCTATAGTGCTCTTGCTAACAAAGGTTTACTTTCCAGAGGAATTTTTTTTTTCTCAGAGACATATCTCATGTTAGGAAAGACATTTGTTTGATTTCAACATTCTCTAATGTCCCTATATTATCTAAGATATGACAAAAACACAAGTAATGACACAGTTCAGGGACACAGGCCCACTAAAAGACTGAGATGTCATCATAAAATTATAGAATGCTTCCCTTCTCACACTTCCCACTACCACACCAATAAGGCTCTAGTTTAATAGTGGATTGGAAATGACAAGATTTATCTAAGGAGGAATTAGTAGAAAACCTAAAGAAAAATGAGATACAGTAACTTAGGTGTTAAGGATTTTGAGGCCTCTTACATAGACAAGTAAAAATTTAGTATAGCCCAAATGATGCCAGATGAGAAGAAAATTTTAAACCAATGACCTCTTTACCTCAGTTACTGCTGACAAAATTTGGTTGGTTTCCAAATAAATTATAGGAATGTTACAAAGGTAAGAAAAAACAAACTCTAAAGAAACAAAATAATCTTCAGAGCCTGTCTCAAATACAACATGGATATTGAAGTTGCCAGACAAAGAATTTAAAATAATGATCAATAATTTTAAGTTATCTAAAGAACAAATAATCAACATAAAAAACACATGGTCAATATAAACTAAGATTTGTAAATTGTAAAAAAATGAGATTTTAGATGATGTTGTAACACAAATGAATTTTTAGAACTTTGAATCATCAGTAGACTGTGACTGTAGCTCAAGCAGCAGTGTCTGCTTTGCATGTGCAAAACGTTGCATTCAAACCCCAGTCCCATAAAAAAAAAAAAAGTCAGAAATCTAATGAGTGCAAAACTACACTCAAATTTTAATTATAGTACACAATAGAGTATAATTATATTTTGGTTAATGACCAAAAACTATATTTGATAATTTTTTTCTTTCTTGGAGAACTAAAAACAATACTATTGAAAATACTAAAAAAGCTGAAATTTTAACATCTCACTGTGCATTTTCCAGAGTAGAAAAAATCACAGAAATCTGTGTTTATTAGCATAAATATGACCGGTAAAAACTAATACATAAAAGTTTTTAATTTTCCCCTTGAACAGAATACATATTCTCTGAGAGTATTCTAAATATTCTGTACATATTTTTAAATATTTTCTTAACTGTGATTTTGAGCTCTTTCTAATTTCACTATTACTAAAATAAATACAAGGTCCATTTTTAAGAGATGAACATTTATTGAAATTAAGAGATATTTTATGTATAAATTACACATAGTTAATTACCTGCAATCTAGTCTCTAATTAAAGGACAAATATGGAACATTTCTTAATGTTAATTTTAAATTTTAAACAAAATTGCCAACCTTTACAAATAAACCAATGTGAGAAATCAGCAAACAAATGGTCTTTTCAATTTTTTGGTTATCAATACTTTCTGCATCATTACTAGGACAATAACAGTGATTTCAAAAGACATTCATTATTTTTAGCACAATGTTCAGATTACATTTATAACTATTAAAGTAGCATAATTTAAATTGATATAATGCAAATCAAGTTGAAGCTATATTTAAATGGAGGCCTGTTTTTTTCCCACAATGGAGTTACAATTTCTCCCAGGGAGAGCATTCATAATCTACCTGCTGCAGCCAAGTGTCACAAGAGCACTATTCTAGGCCCATTTGGTTGA
Source organism: Castor canadensis (assembly GCF_047511655.1). Taxonomy (NCBI): domain Eukaryota; kingdom Metazoa; phylum Chordata; class Mammalia; order Rodentia; family Castoridae; genus Castor; species Castor canadensis. The sequence goes on along the minus strand of NC_133390.1, from coordinate 106,426,342 downwards.
AGTTTAGTTTCTCTTTTTCAATACAGTGTTTACTCATAAGATGGAAGCTTTACCTTTGGAGTAGTTAATTCTGGGCTCCCCAATGGTCACTGCCTAGCTAATATATAGACACAAGTTCTTCCCTGAGAGAAGTCAGTGATATTTAGAGCTGCATACTAAGAGAGGAAATATCATTTGAAGAATTCATTCAACCAAGTGAATGAACAAATTATCAGAGAATAATAATAGCAAGCTCTAAGGCAGACAGATAGGAATCAGTATGAATCTAGTAATTATCTTTTTTTGATGATAATTTGTTTTTTAATTATCATATTATTATTCTATTGGAGTATACTGATACATTTACAAAAGCTCTTACAATATATCATAGTTAAAATTCACCTCCTCCATCATACTTATCCTCCCTTCCCCCTTTTCCTGGAAAAGTTTCAACAGGTCTCATTTTTCCATTTTCATGTCTGAGTACATATTTCCACCACATTCACTCTCCTACACCCATTCCTTATATACTCCCCTCCCACAGTACCAACTCCCCAGAAAGGGCCTGCTAATAATACAGTTTTCAACAAAATACTTTGAGATATGCAAAGAAAAAAGGAAGGCCAACCCCTGCATAGGGTAAAAACAGGTTCTAGATTTACCTTTAAAGGGGAACTTACAGGCAAAATTGCAAAGCTGTTATTGTAAATATGTCAAGATAATTAAGGATTTCCCCAAATATCAAAATAGTAAAATATTATGCATGAATATAGCAAAAGTAGTGTTAGATTTGTAGTACTGAAAATATAAATAATTGTTGAAAGAAATTAAAGATCTAAGTGAATGGAAAGACATCTGTGTCCATAAATCTATAATATCTAATATTGTTGAGGCAGCACAATTTACATTCAGTGTAATCTCTATAAAAATATCACCTGCCTTCAGGGTAGAAGTCGACAAGCTTACAATGAAATACACATCAAATGGGGCTCAGAACAAGAAAAACAATCTTGAAAAGGAAAAACAAAATAGGAATACTGAAATTTTCAAAATTTAAAACTTTATTACAAAGCTATAATAATCAAAACAGTGCAGTACTGATGTAAACATGCATGTATTTTTAGATCAATAGAATTGAGAATACAGAAAAATTCTATCTAATAACCTTTTGATTGATTAGCAGCAAGAAGGTTTAGACAATTCAAGTGGGAAAGGATAGGCTTTTCAAACAAATGGGTATTCAAAAGTAAAAGGAAGAAGTTGAATTCCTAATTCACAGCATAACAAAAATATTTCAAAATGAAATATTCATTTAAATATGTGTTAAATCTTCAAAATTCCTAGAAAAAATACAGTATCAAAATTTCATGATCTTGGGTCAAGCAATGATATTTTAGATGTGACACTAAAGCAGAAATGACACTGAACTGCATCAAACCTTCAAAATTATAAAACTTTGTGCCACAATGCTATCATGGAGAAAGTAGAAAGACACACCCACACAATGACAGAAAATACTAGTAAGTTATATATCTGAAGAAGTTTTTTCTAGAATAAGTAATAGATTCTACAAACTCAGTAATAAGAGACACATTGAAAGCATTTAAAATAGATTAAGTATTGAGAATATGTCAATATTATTATTAAAGTAAAGGAGGAAATTATGAATTGTATGTTAATAAAATTTCATGACAACTCCTCACTGAGCTTCTTTGCGAACTTTAGGCAGGAAAGTAAAATTTTAACATGACAACGAATATTTTCAACTGAACAGTTATATTTGATAATGACAAAAGCAATCCAGTCTATTAAAATCAGGAATGTGGTGGGAAAGTTTCAGTCAGTTAATAAGCTGTAATAAAGGAGTATGATTATTCTGCAGTCAGCAGCTATGGTTTTGTTTTATTGTCTCCTCCTTTTTATGGCAATATGCCCCAATTTGGCAAATATCAATCCACTTTTATTTTGATAAAGAACAATAAAGTTTTCCTATCTCCACTGAGCAAGGGTTTATATGAGACAAATTATATCAAGAAGAGTCTTCCATTTTTGAGTCAAAAAGATTAAAATACTGAAAATATCCAATGTAATTTAAATTGACAAATATGAATGAAGTCAATGGAAGAAACTATTATTTCATTCCTTGCCTTTATACTCCCAAGAATATTCGGATCTTATAATTCCTAAATTTTATTTATGGAAAGAATTGAGCTGTCTCATATCTTTCCAAATTCTTTGTACAAACAGAATGTATCCAAGTTAACTACCATGAAAACCAAATCAATATATTTACCTATAAATATACTTATAGATAATGGAACTGAGGAAATTTTTCTATTTTCTCAACCGCAGAAGGCAATACATGATTTAAAACATTTAATAAAGACCCAAGATGGCGACTGGGACACAGCAGCAGACTGCTTGAGCTCCAAGAGTTAAGGACCTTACTGAGATGATACAGACATGCTTGGGTGGGGTAAAACACCAGGCAGAGCTGAAACTTTGGAACCCCTAGATCTTGGAAGGATCCTCCATGCCACAGTCTACAAGAAGAACAACCAGCCCTCCAAGTCCCCACCCCATATGCTCATGGAGCCACTGCTGTGCTCTGCCAGGTTCCCTGCCCCTCAGGCCCCGCCAGGACCCAGATCCATGTGGGACTGCCAGATCCATGCCCCATTGGGATCCCCGCTCCTCAGGCCACCCACTCTTCAGGCCCGCTGGGCCCCAGCTCTGCCTGGGACCACTGGAACCCCACCCCACTGGGTCAACTGCCCCTTGGGCCCACTAGGCATCAGTTCCTTGTGGGATCACCAGATCCATGCCCTGCTGGGCCCCCCCACCCTCAGGCCCTACCAGGCCCCAGCTCTGTAGGCTTATCAGATAACAGGCCACCACAGGAGAGCTCCAAACCTGCCTAAGAGACACAGACAAACAGGACTGGATGCTAAAGGAGTAAAATCAGGACAACCAAGACTATAATTCTACTGTTCCAGAACTGGTGATTTTATTTATTTATTTATTTGCCTTTCTTTAAGGGTTTGACTCTCTGGTTTGCTGTTTGATCATCCACTATCTCTCCATTTTCTCTCTTTTTTTCCTTTCTTTTATCTTTCCTTTTCTTTCTCTTTTTTCTAATTCTCTCTTGGTTTTTTAGTATTAATATTGTAGCTCAGCTAATACTAAATAATGCATAGTCCAGGAACAGAAATGGTATCTAGTAGAAATATGGCAAGATGAAAAAGGAATGGAAACCACTCTCCCCCTCAAAAAAATTAGTACAGTTTTCAGTGAAAAATGAAAAAAATGGATACCCAGAACTAGACTCCAACAAAACAAAGATAAACTATATGAAGGAATCCAATGAAGCCCACAAGAACATCCTAAAAGAAGAAATCCTGCAAGAAATCACTGAGAATTTCAAGGAGATGTTACTAGACATGGTCAGCCAAAATGTACAAGAGGCACTCAAGAAATTCCAAGACAACAAAAATAAAGAAAATGAGAAGACACAAAAACAAAGAAATGAACTCATAGGAGCCCTAAATAAATGCCAAAGTGCAACAGAGAACAGTAAAAATAGAGAGATAAATGAATTAAAGGTGAAAATTGACAATATTGAAGAGGAAGTTACACATGATATGGAAATTCTCAAAAGAAAAAATGAAACAGAAATACAAAACACAATGGAAGGTCACTCCAGCAGACTAGAACAAACAGAAGACAGAATCTCAGAACTTGAAGATGAAATGGCAACTAAAGGAAAAACTGAAGAACTATTAGTCAAACAACTCAAAACTTGTGAAAAGAATATGCAAGGTCTCACTGACCCCATCAAAAAACCAAACCTGAGAATCATGGGCATTGAAGAAGGAGAAGAGGTATAAGAAAAAGGAATGCGTAATATATTCAACAAAATAATAACAGAAAGTTTCCCAAATTTAGAGAAAACTATGCCCATTTAGGTACAGGAAGCCTCCTGAACACCAAAAAGGCTTGACCAAAATAAACTAACCCATTACATATTATCATTAAAAGAATAAGCACAGAGACTAGAGAAAGAATACTGAAGGCTATAAGAGAGAAAAAACAAATAACATACAAAGGTAAACCCATCAAACTCACAGCAGATTTCTCAATGGAAAAAAACTCATTCAAAATAGATGGAGCAATAAAAGTCTTCCATGAAAAACAGAAACTAAAACAATATATGACTACCAAGCCACCACAACAAAAGATTCTCCAAGGAATTGTGCACACAGAAAGTGAAAGGAAACAAAACCATGAAAGATCATGCAATACCAAACCACAGGAGAAGAAAAGGCAAGAAAGTAGAGAGTAACATTGACTCAGCTGCACACAATCAAACCCTTAAACAACAAAGACAACTAAATGGCAGGGATCACCACATACCTATCAATACTAACACTGAATGTTAATGGACTTAATTCCCCCATCAAAAGACACTGATTGAAAAAGTGGATTAAAAAGGAAGATCCAAATATATGCTGCCTACAGGAGACCCACCTACAGGAGCACTGGTTGAAAGTGAAAGGCTGGAAGAAGATTAACCAATCCAATGGCCCCTAAAAACAGGCAGGGATAACAATACTTATCTCAAACAAAGTAGACTTCAAACTTACATTGATAAAACAAGATAAAGAAGAACACTCTATACTAATAAAAGGGGAAATACGCCAAAAGGAAGTAAGAGTTATCAACCTATATGCACCCAACATCAGTGCACTCAACTTCATCAAACATACTCTGAAGGACCTAAAAATATGTATAAACTCCAACACAGTGGTAGTGGGAGACCTTAATACCCCCATATCACCAATAGATAGGTCATCCAAATAAAAAATCAATAAAGAAATCCTAGAAGTAAATCACAACATAGATCAAATGGACCTAGCTATATCTACACAATATTTCATCCAACTTCTGCACAATATACATTCTTCTCAGCAGCCCATGGAACCTTCTCCAAAATTGATCATCTCTTAGGGCACAAAGCAAGACTCAGCAAATATAAGAAAACAGAAATAATCTCATGCATTCTATGTGACTGCAATGCATTAAAACTAGAAATCAACAACAAAAACAGCAATAAAAAAACATGCAAACAATTGGAAGTGGAACAACACATTGCTCCATGATCAATGTGTCATTGATGAAATAAAAAAGGAAATTAAAAGATTCCTGGAACTTAATGAAAATGAAAACACAACCTACCAGAACCTATGGGACACCACAAAGGCAGTCCTAAGAGGAAAGTTTATAGCCATGAGTGCATATTATTAAAAGGACAGAAGATCTCAAATCAATGATCTACTACTACAGCTCAAACTCCTAGTAAAACAAGAACAAGCAAATCCCAAAACAAGCAGAAGGAAAGAAATAATAAAAAGAAGGGCTGAAATCAATGAAATACAAACAAACAAACAAAAGAAATACAAGGAATCAATGAAAGAAAAAGCAGGTTCTTTGAAAAAATAAATAAGATTAACCAACCCCTGGTAACCTAACTAAAATGAGGAGAGGATAAACCCAAATCAGTAAAATTAGAAATGAAAGATGGGATATAGAAACAAACACCACAGACATCCAGGAAATCATCAGAGACTGCTTTGAGAGCCTATACTATAATAAATATGAAAATTTTGAATAAATGGACAGCTTTCTAGAAACTTACAACCACCCAACACTGAACCAATATGATATTAATGACCTGAATAATCTATAACACAAAATGAAATTGAAGAAGAAATCAAGTCTCCCTAAAAAGAAAAGTCCAGGACCTGATGGATTCACTGCTGAATTCTATCAGACATTTAAAGAAGAACTAATACCAACCCTCCTTAAATTTTTCCATGAAATAGAAAGTGAAGGAACACGGACTAACTCATTTTATGAAGCCAATATTACCCTCATCCCAAAACCAAACAAAGACACCTCCAAAAGGGAGAACTACAGCCAAATACCATAATGAATATTGATGCAAAAATCCTCAATAAAATAATGGCAAACCGAATCCAACAACACATCAGAAAGATTATACACCACGACCAAGTCAGCTTCATCCCAGGGATGCAGGGATGGTTCAACATATGCAAATCTATAAATGTAACACAGCACACTAGTAGAAGACAAAAACCACTTGATCATCTCAATAGATACAGAAAAATCCTTTGACAAGATCCAACACCACTTCATGATTAAAGTGCTAAGAAAACTAGGAATTGAAGGAACTTACCTCAACATTGTAAAGGCTATATATGACAAACCTACAGTCAACATCATACTTAATGGTCAAAAACTGAAACAATTTCCCCTCAAATCAGGAACAAGACAAGGGTGTCCACTGTCCCCAATCCTTTTCAACATAGTACTGGAATTTCTAGCCAGAGCAATTAGACAAGAAGAAGAAATAAAAGGAATACAAACAGGTAAAGAAACTGTCAAAATATCTGTATTTGCAGATGATATGATCCTATACCTCAAAGACTGAAAAAAACTCTTGTCCAAAAACCCTTAGACACCATAAACAGATATAGAAGGTGACAGGATACAAAATCAACTTAAAAAAATAATTAGGTTTTCTATACATCAACAATGAAAAAACAGAGAAGGAACACATGGAAACAATTCCATTTACAATAGCCTCAAAAAAAATTAAATACCTAGGAGTAAACTTAGTAAAAGATGTGAATGACCTCTACAAGAATTACAAACCCCTGAAGAAAGATATTGAGGAAGACTACAGTTGATGGAAAGATCTCCCATGCTCATGGATTGGAAGAATCAACATAGTAAAAATGGCTATTCTTCCAAAAGCAATCTACATGTTTAATGCAATTCCCATCAAAATCCCAATGACTTTCATCACAGAGATGGAAAAATATACTCTTAAGTTCACATAGAAACACAGGAGACAATGATTAGCCAAGGCAATACTCAGCAAAAAGAGCAATGCTGGTGGTATCACAATACCTGACTTCAAATTATACTTCAAAGCAATAGCAATAAAAACAGCATGGTACTGGCACAAAATCAGACATGAAGACCAGTGGAACAGAATAGAGGACCCAGATATGAAGCCACACAACTATACCCACCTTATTTTTGACAAAAGTGCCAAAAATATACTAGGGAGAAAAGAAAGTCTCTTGAACAAGTGCTGCTGGGAAAAGTGGTTATCCGTCTGCAAGAAACTAAAACTAGATCCATGTCTATCACCCTGTACTAGTATCAACTCAAAATGGATCAAGGACCTTAATATCAGACCCGAAATGCTGAAGTTAGTACAGGAAGGAGCAGAAAACACTCTGGAAGTAATAAGTATAGGCAAGGACTTCCTCAATAGAACCCCAGCAGCCCAGCAACGAAGAGAAAGAATGGACAAATGGGACTTCATACAATTAAAAAGCTTCTGCACAACAAAAGAAATGGTCTCTAAGCTGAAGAGACCACCCACAGAGTGGGAGAAAATATTTGCCAGCTATACATCAGACAAAGGACTGACAACCAGAATATACAGGGAACTTAAGAAACTAAACTCTTCCAAAATCAATGAACCAATTAAGAAATGGGCAACTGAAATAAACAGAACTTCCTCAAAAGAAGAAATTCAAGTGGCCCAAAAAAATACATCAAAAAATGCTGCCATTTCTGGCCATAAAGGTAATGCAAATCAAAACCACACTAATATTCCACCTCACCCCTGTTAGAAGAGCTGTCATCAAAAACACCACCAATAACAGGTGTTGGTTAGGATGTGGGGTAAAAGGAACCCTCATACACTGCTGGTGGAATGCAAGCTGGTGCAACCACTCTGGAAAAATATTTGGAGGCTTCTTAAAAATCTAAACATAGACCTGCCATTTCATCCAGCAATCCCACTCCTGGGGATATACCCAAAGAAATGCAATACAGTTTACTCCAGAGGCACCTGCATACCCATGTTCATTTCAGTGCTATTCACAGTAGCCAAGTTATGGAAACAACCAAGATGCCCCACTACTGATAAATGGACCAAGAAAATCTGGTATTTATACACAGAGTTATACTCAGCCATGAAGAAGAATGAAATCTTATCATTTGCAGATAAATAGATGGAACTGGAGAACATAATTCTGAGTGAGGTTAGCGAGGCTCAGAAGACCAAAAATCATATGTTCTCCCTCATAAGTGGACTTTAGATCTAGGGCAAATGCAGCAATGTGATTTGACTTGAATCACATGGCAAAGGGAGAACACATAAGGCAGATATGGGAATAGATAAAAACCCAAAACATGAAAGCATTTGATGTTCCCACTCCAAAGGAACTAATACAGAAACCTTAAATCAACAGAAGTCATCATGAGAAGGAGATCAGGAACTAGCGTAAAGATCAGTTAGAGATGAACCAACCTGAGTTGTAACACATTTGTACAGAAAGCAATGCTAGGAATCTTTCTGTATAGCTAGCCTTAACTCAACTAGCCAAAATGCTTTGTCTTCCTTATTATGCTTATGTCTTGTCTTCAACAAAATTAGAGATAAGGGCAGAACAGGTTCTGCCTGGAAGTGATGGAGGGGAGATGGTGGGAAAGGGAGGCAAGGGGGAGAAATGGCCCAAACAATGTACATACATGTGAATAAATGAATAACAAAAAATTTTAAAAAGAAACATTTAATAATCTTTTTTCAAGTAATATGTTAGTTCTAAGAAGAATAATGTGAAGCTTTCTTTTAATTTTTATATTTTTAAAAAGTTATTGTTGTAATGGGGGTACATTGTGACATTTACAAAAGTTCTTATAATTTGTCAAAGTTGAATTCACTCCCTCCATCCTTCTCTTTTATCTCCCCTCACCCCATCACTGGAATAGTTTCCAGAGGTCTCATTTTTCCATTTACATACATGTGTACAGAACATTTCTACCATATTCACCCTCCTAACTCCTTTCCTTATTTCCTCCGCCTCTTACTGGTATACACCCTGAGACAGGACATGTTTTGCCTTTCTGTTCTCTGTTTTTGTAATTTAAAGAAAGGCATTTTTGTTTTTTTAAGATAGCTATACAGAGTGTTTCATTGTGATATTTCCATATCTATTATAACCTGAGTTGGTTTATCCCTGAATTTTCTCCTTTCTACCTTAGTTATCCTTATTTTGGTAATTTGAACCAATTTAAAAATTCTGTATTCATTTTTGAATAGGAATTACATCATCCATATTCACCTTCTTAACTTTATTTTTTAAACTAAATTCAAACCTATATTCTGTAGGATATGCTCACATCTTTAATTCATTAGTATTTAATATATCAAATATCTGCATATTATTATTTTGAAAAATAATTTTAAATAATAATTAAAAATAAAAATTCTAACTATTTGTATGGTCAAAAAGAAAATATCAAGCACCTGTTTTGTCACCATTTAAATATCTGTTTTAAATGACTGTGACTATTTCCAGGTATAGTTGTAATTTTCCTATTTTAGTTTTATGAAAGAGTTCTTTGGCTATTTTAAAGACTGAGTACCTTGAATTTTTAAAAATAGAAATCATAAGCAAAATTAATTTCAAAAATAAAATCCAACTATCTACTGGGTATTTTCATTAAGTGAACCTATTTCAGGATTTTTTTCTATAACGAGAGAAACACGAATCAGTAAGTCAGCTGTAATGCAGATCAGAAACAATTTCATAAAAATGAGAACATACTGTTAATGTTGTAATGATTAATTTACTACATTTCCTTTTACAGTTTACATATCTTGTTTTTGTTTTGTACATAAAAAGATACTACTGAGAAATTGGTTATTGAGTCTCAAAACTATTTCTTATTTATGTTACTTTATTTTTTCCCTTTTTTATTATATTATTGTTTTACTGGGGTACATTGTGACATTTGCAAAAGTTCTAAGAGTATATCATAGTTGAATTCACTCCCTCCATCATTCTGATTTATCCTCCTCTGCCCTAATTCCTGGAATAGTTTCAATATGTCTCATTTTTCATAAATAAGTACATAATATTTCTACTACATTAAGCCTCCTTTACACATTCCAAATATCCTCCCCCCCCCCCCCCACTGGTACCAATCCCCAGACAGGATCTGTCTTCTGTTTTTGAAAAATGGCATTTTTTTGATTTAAGACAGTTCTACAGGGAGTTTACTTGTGACTTTTCCATGTATATGTATATACTAACTTGAATTGGTTCATGCCCTCTATTTTTCTCCTTTCTTAATAAAAAGCATATCATTTACTAAAATATAACACTAAAGTTAAAATGGAAAAATTAGATTATGCAAAGTATTACAAAGTTTGAATGATATGATATTTTAAATACTTTTCTTCATTGTAAACCCTACTGACTTTCTCCTCCAAAAGATAAGGTTATGTGTGATTCATAACTCTTACTGTTTATGTTTATTATCACCTATTCATCTTTCTTAACTGCAGTTTAATTTTAATATATTTACTTATTATATTCAATTAGATTTTCTAACTAATACCAATCTTCGTCTCACACAATTGTTTTATTTATGTAAAGTGAAACTCATCTTTTTTCACATATCTCCAATCCTGAGAACTCTCCATTAATTCTTCTATTAATTGATTAGTCGTTATGAACTATTTTTTTCAAGAATCTCATGTATGGTATTATCTTTAAATTACAACAACTTTGAAGTTATCTGTCTATTTGATTCATGTGTTAGTCAGATTTTTCCCTACATAACCAAATGTGTTATACAAAATCTAGACAAAATTGTAAAAATTAAAACTATTCAGCTGGATAAATTTTACAAGTTGGATATACTTGTAAAATTATGATGAAGATGAAGAATTCCTTTATTAAGAATTCAGAACCCCTACTTGCACCTTCCAATTGACACCAGCTTCTTCCTGTCTCATGGTAAGCATAATTCTGACTTGCAACAATAAAGGTATGTTTTGGTCATTTTTTAAGTGTTTAGAATGAGTTGTTTGGCCTGTGCCCTCTGGTCTGTCCTTTTTGTTCTTTTCTTTTTTAATATTCATTTATTAGCATGTGCATACATTGTTTGGGTCATTTCTCCCCCCTGCACTTCCATCCCTACCCTCTCCCTCACCACCCCCCTTTGCTTCCAGGCAGAACCTGTTCTTCCCTTCTCTCTAATTTTGTTGAAGAGAAGACATTAGCATAATAAGAAAGACAAAGCGTTTTTGCTAGTTGACTTAACATAGGTAGACAGAGCGATTCCTAGCATTGCTTCCATGCACAAATGTGTTACAACCCAAGTTGATTCATCTCTAACTGATCTTTACAGTGGTTCCTGATCCCCTTCTTGTGTTGACCTCTGTCACATTAAGGTTTCTGTATTAGTTCCTCTGGAGTAGGGACGTCAAACACTTTCATGTTTTGGATCTTCTACCTATCCCCACACCTCCCATATGTGCTCTCCCCTTGTCATGTGATCCAAGTCCAACCACATTGCTTTCTTTATTTTCCCTAAATCTAAAGACTGCATATGGGGAGAACATTTGATTTTTGGTCTTCTGAGCCTGGCTAACCTTGCTCAGAATGATTTTCTGCTGTTCCATCCATTTACTTGCAAATTACAAGATTTCATTCTTCTTCATGGCTGAGTAAAATTCCATTGTGCATAAATTCCATATTTTCTTGATCCATTCATCAGTAATGGGGCATCTTGGTTGTTTCCATAACTTGGTTGTTGTGAATAATGCTGCAATAAACATGGGTGTACAAGTGCTTTTGGAGTAACCTGTGTCTCATTTCTTTGGGTATATCCCCAAGAGTGGAATTGCTGGATCATATGGCAGATCTAGGCTTAGTTTTTAAGAAACCTCCAAATTTTTTTCCAAAGTGGTTGCACTAGCAGTGTATGAGGTTTCCTTTTTCCCCACATCCTCGCCAATATCTGTTGTTAGTGGTGTTTTTGATGATGGCTATTTTAATGGGTAAGGTGGAATCTTATTGTGGTTTTGATTTGCATTTCCTTTATAGCCAGAGACACTGAGCATTTTTTGAAGTGTTTTTTGGCCATTTGAATTTCTTCTTTTGAGGAAATTCTATTTAGTTCAGTTACCCATTTCTTTATTGGTTTATTGAGTTTGGGAGAGGTTAGTTTCTTAAGTTCCCTGTATATTCTGGTTATCAGTTCGTTGTCTGATGTATAGCACCCACTCTGTGGGTGGTCTCTTCAGTTTAGAGACTATTTATTTTGTTGTGCAGAAGTTTTTCAATTGTATGTAGTCTCGTTTGTCCATTCTTTCTCTTAATTGCTGGGCTGCTGGGGTTCTATTGAGGAAGTCCTTGACTATACTTACTACTTCCAGAATGTTTCCTGCTCCTTCCTGTACTAACTTCAGAGTTTTGGATCTGATATTAAGGTCCTTGATCCATTTTGAGTTGATACTAGTACATGGTGATAGACATGGATCTAGTTTTTGTTTCTTGCAGATGGATAACCACTTTTCCCAGCAGCATTTGTTGAAGAGGCTGTCTTTTCTCCATAGTATATTTTTGGCACCTTTGTCAAAAGTAAGGTGGGTATAGTTGTGTGGATTCATATCCGCATCCCCTATTCTGTTCCACTGGTCTTATGTCTGTTTTTGTGCCAGTACCATGCTGTTTTTATTGCTATTGCTTTGTAGTACAATTTGAAGTTGAGTATTGTGATACTGCCAGCATTGCTCTTTTTGCTGAGTATTGCCTTGGCTATTCATGGTTTCTTGTATTTCCAAATGAACTTTAGGGTAGATTTTTTCATCTCTGTGATGAAAGTCATTGGGATTTTGATGGGAATTGCATTATACGTGTAGATTGCTTTTGGTAATATAGCTATTTTGACTATGTTAATTCTTCCAATCCATGAGCATGGTTGATCTTTCCATCTTTTGTAGTCTTCCTCAATCTCTTTCTTCAAGGGTTTATAGTTCTCCTTGTAGAGGTTATTCACATCCTTTTTTAGTTTTACTCCTAGGTATTTGATTTTTTTTGTGTGTGATTATTGTAAATGGAATTGTTTCCATATAGTCCTTCTCTGTTAATTGTTGTATAGAAAAATTAATGATTTTTGTAAGTTGAGTTTGTATCCTGCCACCTTGCTATAGCTGTTTATGTTGTCTAGGAGTTTTTGTGTAGAAGTTTTTGGATCTATAAGGTATAGGATCATATCGTCTCAAATAGGGATATTTTGACAATTTCTTTACCTATTTGTATTCCTTTTATTTCTTCTTCTTACCTAATTGCTCTGGCTAGGAATTCCATTACTGTGTTGAATAGGAGTGGGAATAGAGGGTACCCTCTCATTCCTCATTTTACAGGAAATGGTTTCAATTTTTCACCATTAGATATGATGTTCGCTGTAGGTTTGTCATATATCGTCTTTACAATGTTGAGGTACATTCGTTGAATTATTTTGTTCTCTAATACATTTGTAAGATGTATCCAAACTCGTTACATGTAGAAAATTATTTATTTCCATTTCAATGCAGTGTTCCACTGAATGAATGTAGTTTAATTACTTAATGTTTCAACTGTGCTTGACTTTTTGCATTGTTTCCAGTTTGGGGATGTGTTAAATTTTGCAGCCAGAAATATTTCTGCATTTATGTGCTGATACAGAGAATGTACATATAGAGTTGTAGGCGACAGTGCAAAACACTTTCGAAACTGGCTGAATTGATTTACTCTTGAAGTGCATTTGAGCAAGAGAAAAAAAAAAATATATATCTATTTTAACTACTCTGTTAAGGGTATACTGTTACTGAATTTCATTTTTCATTTATATTTTTCTTGTGATGGTTAGAAATCTTTCATATGTTTATTATGTATTTTCTTTTGTGAAGTGTATATTTAACACTTTCTCAGTTTTTTATTCAAATTAAATTCATTTTGAATAGCTACACAGCAACATGAAGTTCTACCTATGAATGGAATGACATGGTATTATGATTCTTTACATTACGTTATATTTTAAGTCATGTTAAAGTTTTCTATTTCCCAAAATATTTATCATTCCTTTGGTAAAAAAATTCAGTGCACATTTTTCTAGCTCTTTGAAATGCATAGTTCATTATTTTATCTACAGTCACCCTACTATACATAGCACACCAGAACTTCTTACTGCTATCTGACTCTAATTTAGTACTCATTGATCAAATTCCCTATATCTTACCCTTCCTTGTGCTCTCCTCAGCCTCTGTTACCTGACATTCCACACTCTTGTATAGGATCTACTATTTTATGTTACATATGTGAGATCATGCAACATAAAAGATCATTTCTGTGCTTGTCTTTTTTATTTAATGTAATGATGTCCAGGTACAACCATGTTGCCTCAAACTGGATTTCCTTACTTTCATTGTTGAATACTATTTCATTATTTACATGTTTCATGCCTCTTTATCCACTCATCAGTTCATAGATATTTATGCTGTTCACATTTTCTAGCAATTGTGAACAGTGCTGCAATAAAGATGGAAGTGCCGATGTCACTTCAATTACTAATTTCAGTTCCTTTGAATATACAAGCAGGACTGAGATTATTGTATGAAATGGCAATTATAGTTTAAATAATTTGAGGGACCTCATAATGTTTCTATAATGTCTACACTAACTTACATCACCAGCGTGTGCAAAGTTTCTCATTTCTCTACATACTTGCCAGAACTTGTCATCTTTAGGCTTTTTGATAATAGCAATTCTTTTTTTTTCCTTTATTGTTGTGCTGGGTGGGGGTACATTGTAGCATTTACACAAGTTCTTATGATGTATCAAATACATCATACTTGAATTCACCCCCTCCACCACTCTTCTTCATTTCTTCTCCCCTGACTCCTGAAACAGTTTCAACAGGAATCATTTTTGCATTTACATACATGTGTACACATTGTTTGCACTGTATGCAGGTATTCATTATCACCCTTTCCCCAACATCTGCTCTTTACACTAGTGCCACCCACCGCCCAGGCAGAATCTATTCTGCCCTCCTGTTTTACAATTTTGTGGAAGATAAAAAGAGAAACATAACATTTTTGCTAGGCTGAGGTAAAGATAGTTACCATTCTTAATGAGGTGAAGTGATATCTGATTGTGGTTTTTTTTCATTACCTTGATGATTAGTTAGGTTGAACATTTTTTTCATATACATTCATGTGTCTTCTTTTCAGAAATGTCTATTTAGATGTATTTTAAATTTTTAATTGAGTTATTTGGTTTATTTGCTGCTGACATTTTGGAATTCCTTGTATATTGTGGCTATGCACATCTCATCAGATAGATAGTTCACATTTTCCAGCTTGTCTCTTCTCTCTGTTGATTATTCATCTGGCAATGCAGAAACTCTTTAGTTTAGTATAATCCATTTGTGTATTTTTATTTTAACTTTTATTTCTTATGTCTTTGGTATCTTGTCCAAAAGTCCTTGCCCACTCCATTGTCCTGAGTCATTTTCCCTCAGTTCTCTTCTAGGACTTTCATGATTCAGCTTTTACATTTAAGTCTTAAATCTATGTTGAGTTATTTTCTGTATCTGGTGAGAGACAGGAGACAAATTTCATTCTTTTGTTTATGGATATCCAATTTTTCCAGCCCATAATAGTGAAAAGATCATTCTATATGATCTTTTGGTCTATATGAACAGTACCATTCATGTGGTACTGTTTTTCTTTGCTTTGGCTAGACCTTTCAAAATTATGCTGAATAGAACTGGGCATTGCCATGATTGGAATATGAAATGTTCCTACAGGTTTATGTTAGATATTTTGCACCCAGCTGTTGGCACTACTTTTTTTTTGGTGGGGACTGGGGATTGAACTCGGCTTTGTGCTTACAAAGCAGGTGCTCTACCACTTGAACTATACCTCCTGTCCACTTTGCTGTGGTTATTTTGGAGATGGGGGTATCACAAACTATTTGGGTGGTTAGTCTCAAACTGCAATTATCACCATCTCAGCCTCCCACTCTTGGCAATAATAAGGCCTACTTGGAGGAGGTGGGTTACTGGAGATTTGCCTTTGACAGTTATACCAGATCTCCAGTCACCTCTTATTTCTCTACACTTCCTATCCATAATGAAGTGAAGAACATTGTCTGCCACATACTCCTGATGCCATGATGTTCTGTCTAAGCACAGGTAGCCAAGCAACCTTGAACTAAACCTTCTGGAAGTATGAGCCAAAATAGCTCCTTTATCCCTTAAGTTGTTTCTTTCAGGCCTTCTGTCATAACGACAAGAAAAGTAACTAACAGCATTTTTGTCATGTCAGGTATTAAAGAGAAATTTTTCTTATTGACTTATTATAACTATGCTTTGTTTATATTCTGGGTTGTTCCTTCTATCCATATTTTGTTCAACATCTTTATCATGAAGGGAAATTGAATTTTTGTCAAGGTACTTTTCTAAAACTATTGAGATTATAATATATATTTTGTCTTTCATTGTGCTGATGTGATGTATCACATTTATTAACTTGCATATGCCTATCTATCTTTGAATACCTGGAATAAATCTCTCTTGATCATGGTGAAATGGTGAATAATCTTTTCAATGTGCTTTTGGAATCAGTTTTCTAGTGATGTATTGATGCTTCTTGCATCTTTTGATATTTGCCCTTATTTTTCTAAGTTCTGTCTTTATCTATTTTTGATATTAGTTTTATGCTGGACTCATAGAATGTGTTTAGAGAACTCCATCAATTTCTTTTTGAAAAATTTAATGATAACTGGTGATTATCTTTTTTTAAATGTTTGGTAGAACTCAGCAGTGAAACTATTTTGTCCTGATTTTTTCTATAATGGGAGAATTCTATTAATGATTCACCCGTAATAATTATTGACCCCTTTGCCTTTTTTTCTTCAGGATTTAATATTAATAAAGCTTATGTATCCATGAATTCATCCATGTGTTCTAGCTTAGCAAATGTGCTGGATTACACAAGAGTACCATAATTTCTAATGATTCTTTGTATTTCTGGGCTGTCAGTTATGTCTCACTTTCCATCTAATTTTATTGATGTGAGGCTTTTCTTTTTCTTACTTTGTCTAAAAGTTTGTCTATTTTGTTTACCAATTATAAAGAAACTTCTCTTTCTTATTTTGGTTATTTGTATTGCTGTTTTTAAAAATATGTATTTATTTATGCCCTCCTTTTTATTATTTCTTTCCTGTTCTACTCATTTTAGGTTAATTTATTCTTGTTAATCTAGTTTCATGAGATCCAGCAAGTTGTTTATTTGTAATCTTCCTATGTTTTAAAGTGAACATTATTTGTTATAAACTCTTCTCTTAGCACTGCATTTTTGTATTTCATGATTTCATATCCTCTTTGATCTATTGGTTGTTGAAGAGTAGGTTGTTTAATTTCCATATATTGGTATATTTTCTAAATTTTTCACATTAGCAGTTTTTACTTTCATAGAATTATGACTTAAAAAGATATTTACTGTAACTTAACTTTTAAAAATCTTGTTGAGACATGTCTTTTGGCATTCATGTGTTCTTTCCTGGGGAATATTTGAGGTGCCAATGAGAACAATGTGCATTTGGCAGCTGCTGCAGGGAATGTCCTGCAGATGGCTATTGGGTCCATTTGGTTTAAGATGCAATTGCACTGTACTTTTTAACTTGTTGGTTTCCTGTCTGAATGCTCTGTCCATTGCTGAAAATGGAGTAAAAGTCTCTTGCAACTATTGCATTACAGTATATCTGTGCTTTAAAATTATGAACATTTGCTTTATATATCTTGGATCTTTGATGCTCAGTACAGATATATTTATAATTATTATTTCCTTTTATCATATAATAGCCTTCTTTTCCTCTTTTTACTGCTTTTGATTTAGAGTCTGTTTTATCTAGTATAATTATCACTATGTCTGCTTTCTGTTAGATTCCATTTGTATAGAGCATATGATCTAGCCTTTACTTACAGCCTGTGTGTGTCCTTAGAGGTTAAGTAATTTTCCTTCCAGCAGAATTGGAACAGATCTAGTTGATCTGTTTTTTAAATTCAAGATAAGTATCAATAGGCACTTTCTTACTCTAGCCATTTTGTAATTTTCCTAATTTTATGATAGTTCCTCTCTTACTCTGTTAAAATGTAAAGAAGATCTGAGTATTACTATGAAAATAGTATTGATGTTGTAAACTGTGAAAATATCTTTTAAAAACATTGAAAGATACTATAAGAAAAATAAGAAAAGGTTTCCTCATGTATCTGTTAGGACATGGACAAGTATTGGTATTCAAACAACATTCTAAATAAATAACAGCATTCAGAGGAGATTAGGCCACTTGATTTAAAATAGGACCATTTTTACTATGAAATGATTCTTGACCTCCTAAGTGGAATGTCAATTAAAATATTATTACATGAATATAAAAGAAGTATATCCAATTTTATAAACAGTTTGCCTGCTTAGAGGTGAGAAATCTGTATTAGTTCAAAAAAGTGACCAAGGACTTGAAAAGAGCCAACAAAAAGAATAGAAAATACTCTGATTACATGCAGAATCTGTGATTCCTGGGCAGATTACACTAAGTGTAATAAATACACTTATAATATTCATGGAAACTTCATTTGAATGTTAATTCAAGTTTTTACCTTGAATAGTCATTAAAATTATGTTCAAGCTTGCATTCTATGAAGCATGGTAACTATTACAAAAGCTTTGCAAAAAAGTAATTCATTGCAATTGAAACTGTAAATTTGTATTTTAATATTATGAAGCATTATGTAGAATTAACAAATTCAAGGAAAAAGCTATGCTTTTTTAAAATCAGAATTATTAAAAATATACTAGGTCATTAAGATTCATGAAAACCTGGATTCTCACATACTAGTATCCTCAGGGAGAAAATTCTGGGAAAAAGATTTTGTATGTCTTAAAACCATAAAAACATATCTTCTGTCAACTTTTGAAATATTAGATTTATGTAATTTTATTTTCTGTAAAACAGATAATATAGGACTCCTTTTATATTTTTTGACTATTAAATAGGCAATTATATTATTTATTTATTTATTATATTACTGGGGTTTGAACTCAAGGCCTCACACTTGCTGGGCAGATGCTTTCCCAGTTGAGGCACTTCACCAGCCCCCACAAATTATTTTTTAAAAGGCAGTCAAGCAGCATTCACTCTCAGTTCCCCCCAACACAAAGTTGATCTCTATTGGTTCACTCTGGTATGAGGTCACAAAGGAATCACATATGAAAGCCAGAGTTCCAATTTATGCTACCACCAACTGAGGATAATTTCCTAGTCCTGGGTAAATGAGAATAAGAACCTTCTAGGTTTAGATATAGAAGGAAGATCAAAAGCACAGAGTTAGAAAAAATAATAGAGAAACAGAGTCAGAAGTTAAAACTATTATGGCTCTCTGGTATTAATCTGTGGGCCAAGACAAGCTGTGTGGTCCGGCTTTCAGGCAACTCAGTCTGACTGTCTCTGATGTATGACTCTATTGGGATATCATTGCAGAACTTCTAAAACTGTAAACATATCATCCTAAAAAGTTAGAAGCATGCCTACCATACAGACAATTAGCAAATTTTGAAGATTTTATTCATCTTACTAATCAGTGAAGGAATCAGTAAACATAGAACAGGTTTTAAAGTTTAATTGAAGAGACATATGTTGTCAAAAGATTCATGAAATGTATATGTTAATAGATACAAAACTGTAAGATGTCTTATCAGCTTTAAAACTGAAATCCTGAAACCTTTGGTCTTTTTTCTACCTGATGGAAATTTGTAAGTTAACATTTAATTTCACATTTTGAAGACTCTAATAAAATAATAAATAGCAAAATAAAAGACAGATGCATTCTGCTAGATAATTAAATAATTCTTGGGTGAGCCTTTTAACAATGACATTGAAAGGACATGCAGTCTTCTGCCTGCTTTATTTTCAATTTATGAATTTTTTTTCTTCAAAAAAGTACTGCTAAAAAGAATCTTGACACACATAACAGGCTTAAATAAGGTTACTGAAAGAAAGAAAGCAATTCATTGTGACTTTCACAATCTGGTTTTATTATCACTACAGCTTTGTACAGGGAGCTAAAATATACTTACTTTCAGCCCTTTACATTAAAAATATCAACCAAATCATAATTATTAAATAGATGGGCAATAAACTTCACCCAATAATACAACTATGGAGCTATTGCCTTGGTTTCTTAAACAGTGACATGAAGAAAACAGGGAAGTCCATAATATTTATTTTATGAATTATATTTCAATATTGTTCCAATGTATAAGAAATATATCTTTGCTTATGGTATTGTTTTAAGCAAACCAAGAAAAGCAAAGAATTATGAAAAATTCAAGAGTTGTATTTTCAAATTCTACCACATCAACCCATGACTTTTTCTTAATATATTTAATATATATAGTAATCTATAAATTTAAATATATAGTAATCTATATAATAAATATATACAATTAATGTGTTTCAATAATAAATTGAATTTCTCAGAAGAGCTAACATGACCTGAAGGTCATGTTTGAGTCAGACATAATTTCTCCAATTGAGAAAAATATACTGAGTAGGACAGATAAAACTTTCTTTGTCTAACACATATTTTCCCACTCATATAGATGGCATTTTTAACACCTGCTGTTTTAAATGATCCTATTACCACTAACTGCCAAATCTAGGGATGGCATATTTCTTATTGCCCTCTGTTGTCAAATACTCCACCTGTTTTTAATTAGTTAAACCACCAATGTCTACCTATAGCAGGCAATTTGGGATTATATATGGCAGGTGTTACAAGAAGAGAACTTTCATTTAACTCACTTGTGTTTTTCCTTTTCTAATCATAATTGTCATATTTATCTTATATCTTATGTAAAACAAGATAGGCATTTCTAGTATAATTCCAATACTCTACATCTTCTTTGATATTTTAATAGATTCTTTGTAATAGAAAAATATTAGAACTATTAAAATACACTATTTATGAGATAATTTTTAAATCAATTTCACAGATTTTTGTTTTATGCTATTCCTTAGTACTCAAAATAAAATAAAACCAACCAACCAAACAACAACAAAAAACTCCAAGTCAGAAATTTGAGAAGGAAACATAGTTTAACCATTTCATTTCCTAACAGGTGCATGATTTGAATAAGTTGTCCTGAAAAAGTGAAGACTACAAACATTTAAAAGAAAACAAAAAATATTTTTAAGAGTGCCAACAAGCAAATATCTCTACTCTATATACCTAGTTTACAGTAGTATATACCTAACTGTAAGTAGAGGATTTCTTAACAATAGAAGAGAAGTTTTCTTCACATGATTGCTATTCCTGCTAAGATTATCATCTGTTAAGTCTGCCAAAAATAGCAGTTTCTACTAATGAATAAAATAGCAATTAACTCAAGTCTTATTTGTTTCAGAGGCCATGGCAGATAGTTGCATCACCCAAAAATAACATGTTGGAAGCTTTATTGTCAGTGTAGAGTGGGCCTTGCACATTGGGAGGTGTTTAGCTGGGGAAATCTGCCCACAGGAATGAACTCATGCTAATAAGAAAGGGCCTGTATCACTTAGTTTGCTCTCTCTTACCCTTCTGTCTTCTGCCACATGAGGATGCAGCAAGAAAGTCATTAGATGCTGCCACGTTGATCCTGGAATTCTCAATCTCCAGAATTGGAACTTCTTTTCTTTATAAATTACAGAGTTCATAGGAGCACAAAATGGACTAAAGCTTGAGCATCATCCTGTTGTTATTTGCTTACTGTTTTTGTCTGTATTAGTGGGCTAATGTTTTTATTTTTCTGTCTGTGAGTTGTTATACTTTTGCAGGAAAAGCAATATGTTAGTTTTGTTTCCATAATACTGATAAATACAGATTATAGGCATGTGCAAGTTGGGTCTAAACAGTGAATAGAAAAGTGGGCTAGCTCTAGATTGGATATTAATTGATCAATATTGGATATTGATTGGATATTAACTGCTACATAACTGGTGTTTGAAACAAATATCAGAGATGTTGGCACCAAAATAATGCTTATAGATAGAATTGGGTGGGATTGATTTGAAGGAAAGTAAGTATATATAAGAGGAGAGTTCCCATGATCAAGCCCTTGGAGCAATTCATAAGGAGGAGATATCAGCCAAAGGGACTGAGAAAGAATGGCCAATAAGGCAAGAGGAGCCACAAAGAGCCTGGTTATGAAAAGGTTGAGGAAAAAGTGTTTGTAGAACAAGATTTTAATGTTCATAATTAATTAGTGATTGAATCTAATTCTAGAGCTAATTAAGTGCACTAATAGAGATAAGCTGAGAATGAAGTGATGAAGCTTTTTTTTAATTTTTTTTTTTTATTATTCATATGTGCATACAATGCTTGGGTCATTTCTCCACCCTGCCCCCACCCCCTTCCTTACCACCCACCCAGCCCCCTCCCTTTCCCCCCCACCCCCTCGATACACGGCAGAAACTATTTTGCCCTTATCTCTAATTTTGTTGAAGAAAGAGTATAAGCAATAATAGGAAGGAACAAGGGTTTTGCTAGTTGAGATAAGGATAGCTATACAGGGAGTTGACTCATGGTTAATTCTTTTTGATCTAACCTTTTCTCTAGTTCCTGGTCCCCTTCTCCTATTGGCTTCAGTTGCTTTTAAGATATCTGCTTTAGTTTCTCTGCGTTGAGGGCAACAAATGCTTGCTAACTTTTTAGGTGTCTTACCTATCCTCATATCTCCCTTGTGTGTACTCGCTTTTATCTTGTGATCAAAGTTCAATCCACTTGCTGTGTTTGCCCTTGTTCTAATGTCCGCATATGAGGGAGAACATACGATTTTTGGTCTTTTGGGCCAGGCTAACCTCACTCAGAATGATGTTCTCCAATTCTATCCATTTACCAGCGAATGATAACATTTCATTCTTCTTCATGGCTGCATAAAATTCCATTGTGTATAGATACCACATTTTCTTGACCCATTGTGACAAAGCTTTTGTTGTTGTTGCTTTGATTGAAAATAAGTTTCTTGCCACATTTATTAACTTAAATTTCCCTCTATTCAACTATCAAAATAAAACAATGAAGTTTCTGCTCACATTCATTCCATATGGCATTCATTAAGTAATTCTCAGTGATTTTTAAGTGAATTATGGTTTCTGATTCAAGTTGTGCATTTTACCTATATATCTATGTGAACCTGTAAATAAGCGGTTTTCAACTCTGGCAGCTTAGAACTTTGAGGGCTATACTACTCATTACCATTAGGAATTCCCAATCAATCATAATCCTTCACTGTGTAGACTACGCTTTTGATATTTCTACAAAAATTCTACTTGGATTATCTGTTTTTCTCAAGGTCAATCCAAGACCACTTGAGATTTTCTGGATTAGGCTTTCATAGAATGGAGTTTGAATCTCGAGAATACATGAATACATTTTTTTCTAATCTTAAAATACACACTCCAAGATCAAATTGATGGCAAATAAAATAACTGAGCCCGGAGTAATTGAAAATGATGAGAATTGGTTTAACCAAATGTTACACAAATATGCCCCTCAGTGTCTTTTTGCTAATGTTTGCACTTCTGTTACAAACTTGCCCTGGATGAGTTAGCATAATGAAGATGCTTTCATCTAAGCAGCAATGGCCCTGCCACAGTAGTGTCTTGTCTCTCTGATGGTTGGAAAACATCCAACATTTTCTGTCGAATAGGTAGGGGTTGCACTGTTGTGTGGAAGTCACTGGGGGAGGGGAACACAAGGTATCTAAAGCAGGCACTCATACAGTTACCTAAGTTAAAACTGGATTTATGCATTTTTAAGCATTAAAAAAATTTCAAAACTAAACACTAATTCTTAAGTATGATGCAAATATGTTGGCAGAAGGAGTGGTAACATGACCTAAGTTGATTTAGTCAGAATTATTTGCATGTTTTATGAAAAATCTTTTTCTATGTTTGCATTAGCGTCTCATTGCAAATTTTCATGAATATACATTTATTTTACCTAAACACAATTATATTTAAAATTTTTCCATATGAATTTAGAGATTCAGAAATATAAATGAAGGAATTTAATTTTTTTAATAACTAAAGTACACATTATTGTTTTATTTTATCTTTTCCCTTTTAGAATTTTTGTGGTGTTTCTTTGGACCTGGATTCCTACTTTTGCTCATTATTCAATGGGTTACATACTTTAAAATCCTGTTTAGTCAAGATTTTGTTTTATCTCTATTACCTCCTTTTGTGTTTAAAGATACTATTGTTAATTGTCAGAAAAACTTTTCAAACAGTCTTTAGATTTGAGGTATGTATAGAAGCACTGCCTTATTTCATATAAATGTGTTTTTTCTTTCAAAAGATTTTGAAATGCTCTTTATTTAGTGGCATAATGTATGCAATGAATTATTACTCCCTATCATTCACTATTCATGCATTTTATATCTATCATCTCATTCCATCATCTCAACAATCTTGTAATGTGACTATTTACAGTTCTATGTTTTAGATGTGCCTTTAAGATTGCACAGAATCCAACATTGAGCAAACACTAATTTTATTGAGTGGCCATGTTTTTCTTCTCTGTGAGAAAAGAGAACATTTGTGAAATGTGCACAAGATGTTTCCAGATATAAGTTGAAAACTGACAATTTCTTACTTGAAATGAAAAAAATAAAAAGCTAAATTTAAGGGTCAATACAGATATTAAATCTAAATCTTTTAGTAGTGATAGATAACTATTTTGCATATGCATGTATACATGCATGTACTTGTAAGAAACTTCAGTGAACATTTTTAACTTAACATGAGCACTTCAGCATATAGAATCTGATCTGATTGAGCAAATAATAAAGAATCATAAATTAAATAAGATTGAGCGACTGGAGTGGTCAAAATAGACAATTCTTGTATCTCATGTTTCCTAATCTGATATGGATACACAGTATGGGCTACGAGAGAAAATGCTATGTTTATCTGGATCATAGATCTAGTTTACTTTTTTGTCCTAAAAACTCAAAATATGTAGCATCTGTATAAAATATAAGTAGCTCTGTGGCTTTGTCTGGCTAAAAGGAGAGCATCTGGACAGTTTCAAATATCTGTCCTGTTCCTTCATTGCAACTCAAACCTTTCTGTAACATTGACCATGGGATATCAGTTAACCTCCAGAATTAGACAAAATAGAGACATTTGCTCACACAGATGAATAAGGAATTCCAATGATCAGAAGGTACCTTTCTCATAATGGACATCACATGGATTCCCTGTGGAAAGTAGTATGAGGATTCCTCAGAAAGCTAAAGATAGAACTGCCATAGGATCCTGTGATATTGCTCCCGAGCATCTACCCAAAGGAATGTAAGTCAGGATATAACAGAGACACCTGTACACCGATATTCACCACAGCACTATTCACAATGGTCATGCTTTGGAAACAACCCAGGTGCCCTGCAACTGATGAATGGATCAAGAAAGTGTGGTATATATACACAATGGAATACTATTTAGTCATAAGTCATGTGGTTTGAAGGTAAATGGATTCAATTTAAGGACATCATGCTAAGTGAAGTAAGGCAGGTCAGAAACACAAAAACCACGTTTTCTCTCATCAGTGGAAGATAGATCCAAAGATAAACATATACACAAAACCAAGCATGATCATATACAAACTCATACGTAGAACATGTTTGTAACAGTGCAACTACTCTGTGGAACTCAGGGAAAGAGGGAAAGGAAAAGAGAATGATAGAGCATCAGTAATAACACATAATGTAAGATGTGAAGGTAGAGGATAAAAGGATGTGTACTGAAAGCTGTTGAAAAATGGGTGGTGGGGGGTTAAGGGGTAAGGGAGAGTAATGGAAGAGGCTGAACAGACCAAAGTAAGGTATACTCACAGTGGATGTACATTGAAATACTCCTTGGAACATCAACTTAAATATTAATAATGAAAAACAGGATTGTAAAATAGTCACAGTGTTTGGGGGGAGTACTAGTGGAAGGAGGAGGAGGAATGAAGGAAAATAAGTTGAGGGAATATGGTAGATGGACTTCATATACCTATATGAAACAAAACTAAGAAACTTCTCATAATTTCCTTAAGTAGGGTGGGGAGGAGGTTGAGGGGGAGAGATGATGAGGGCAATGTGTACAATATGCAATAAAAGCCTAATTGAAATTGTCACTATGAATTCTCCCTGAATAATGAATATATCCTAATAAAAATTTATAAAAAATAAGACATATTCCCATGAATGAAACATAAAGAAAAGACTATTCCACCAGTGCTCATGGAGATAGACTTTGTGCACTTTGAAAAGACACAGATGTACATTTCTGAAGCTAGATGTATCATCACTCTATCCAAATTAATGCTATCAGTATCTGAGGGGGAAAGGGCTTCCACAGATTTATGAAAATACTTGAAAAAGAGTTATGCGATTTGGAAAAAAAACATACCAGGTAGATTGATTAGCTTTTTAAAGTCATATTTACCTCTTTGATATGTCCTGTCCACGTACTTGAACACCTGATTCATCATTTATTAATTCATTTATGAATAAATTAATTCATTCTCTTATTTAGAAAGCATTTACCTTGTCCCCACTGTATTTTAGCATTGTACTAGAAGTGGGCAGTCTATACTAGAAGAAGACATGTAGAATGCATGACCTCATTCAATTTGTATTCATGATCGGAAAAATAAGTGATAAAATACACATAAAAGGAAAAAAATAGTTTTTATTGTAATTACTATGAAGATGTTAATAAGAAAACCATTTGTAGAAGGTGATCATCATGGAGAGCTCTGAAAAATGACCTTCAAGCTGAGATCTATATGTGAATAAAACAACTTCTCCAAGTACTGGGAGCTAAATGAGTCTTTCAAGTGAGATACATACGGCATGGATAATAGAGAGGGAGACAGCCAAACTGCGACATGATGAAGGTGAGAAGGGAGGCTGTGCTCCAAGTGAAGTTGGAAGGAAGTAGAAATGTGATGGATCAAGTAAGTGAAATGGAACTGGAGCAAAGGTTTCACTGACAGGGTGTTTTGAAGTCAAAACAGTTATTGTAAGTATATATTTGGAGCTTAGAAAGGTATTGGTTAGAGGGTTCAAGGCTGAGCTCAAAGTTAACATATAATATAATGATGAGAGTGGTAGAGAATGATGGAGGGGGTGAATTCAGCTATGATATATTGTAAGAACTTTTATAAATATCACAGTGTACCCCTAATACAATAGCATGAGAATAAAAATAGAAAATAAATACTGTAAAATAGTGGATTAAGAGGTAAGAGGAGAGGCAAAGAGATAAAGTACCAGAAAATTCAAGAGATAAGACAATTTTAGGTAGACTTACTGGTCAGTTATCAAAAGATAAACCAGAAAATTCAAGAGATAAGAAAATTTTAAGTAGACTTACTGGTCAGTTATCAAAAGATAAACAAGTTTCAAATTCAAAATGAAAGAGTATTAGCAACTAATGTATTTTTTACATGTTATTTAAAAAGTTGCAAAAATAACACTTTTTTTGCACTTCCTAGGCTGGTGCTCTACCAATTGAGCCATGGCCCTAGCCCATTTTGCTTTACTTATTTTTAGGACAGGGACTTGCTTCTTGCCCTGGCCCAGCTGGATAATGATCATCATTTTTACTCTTCCTGCATAGCTTAGATGACAGGCAGCTCTTATTGGTTTATATGGGGTCTCATGAAATTTTAGCTTAGTCTGGCCTTGAATTGCAATCATCACAATCTCAGTTGCCTGAGAAGCTGGAATTACAAGTATGATTCATGGTGCCTGGCTGAAAGCACATAATTCTATACAATCATTTGATATTCATCTACTTCAAAAATAAATGGTCTCAGTAGATAAAACAAAAGTTCTTTGGTTAGAAAAGAGTCATTAAAAACTTCATTTGAAATCAGTTTAAAAGTCTCTTCATGTATAAAAACAAATCTATATGACTGCCAAGTTTTAGAAATGAAAACTAACCAAATTTAATGGATTATAAAGAAAATACCAAAATCTTATGAGTACAATTTTATCAAATAATTTGACAATAAATTTGTCAAAGGAAAGGGAAATTACAAGCTATTCTTTTTTTTTCTCTTGATATGCATAGCAAAAAAGAAATAGGAAAGATACCAGATTTGTAAACTCAATTACATTGTGAGAAAATAAAAGAATGGAAGATTGTAGTTTGGTAGTAAAATGGGAAAACACAAATACATTCTTAGTGAACATTTAGCTAAAAGGAAAACAATCTAGTTTCTGATTTAGATTAGTGAATTTTTATTTATAATTTATATATTTGATTATTCTGCAAATTTTATCAAGCAATGAATGCAGCAATAGAAATCTAGGTAATCTATTGAAAAAGTTGGCATTTTTCAAATTGAAACTCTCTTTTGATAAATACTGTTAGCGCAGCAAAATTTAAACCGAACCATAAATCTACAACATGTTCAAATTAAAATTTCTAATGAGTAAAGACTAGAAGTTGCAACTGTTACACCACTATTGTAATATTCATAATTTATAGTAACCTTAAGGCAATCACAACACATGAAATTAAGCAAGAAATGAAATTATTCCCCAAAGGTAGTGGAGGTTAATGATAGTAATACATTGTGTACATTACTCTGCAGCAAATCCTTCACCATATATCTCAGGAGTACTTTAACCTCGTTTGTAGGAAGTTATTAGCACATGCTAAAAATCATATTTTATGAGTTAATGTGAGTAGTTGGTATTATAAGAGACCACCATGAATGTTAGTCCTTTTTAGCATGACTGAAGCAGTAGATTGGTTGAGAATATTATCAATATTATTATCAGCAAATGATATTCTTAGTCAAAGAAGAGCATGTAGTAAGGACAATGACTTTCATAGTATGATGATGTATTCCATCATTCAACTGACAAATATAGAAACAGTTTACAATATACCACACATCTTTCTAGATGCTTGGTGAGTAAAAAGACAAATATACTGACCTCCTTAATTTTGTATAAGTTTTTCATACTCATTGAAGAAAACTTTTGATTAAACTAAAGTCAAGAAGAAAATAAACTGATTCATACTTTCACTAGTGTCTGGCTAGTATTTTTTCTTCTCTCTGATAATATTATATATCTATCCCATGAAATAATTTAATGCATAACATATTAACATCTATTTTTATTTAAGTTCAGAGAAAACACAACTCTGAATTTTGTGGCTGATTTCACTCAGGACATTACAAGCTTATTGTGACAACACCTGTACTCAGAGAATCATGCATAGCCCTCATGCATGATGTTGACAGACTGAAGGGGAGCACTGACATTTATTACACACACACACATACTTGTAGATATTGTGGGTAATATTATGCAGGGATTATACATGATACCTAGAAGATAAAAAGGCTGTTGTGACTAATTCCTTCAAATCGTGATTAAAATTTTATTCACTCTTCCACCCATCCCTGGTCAACCTCCACCATGATCCAAGTGTAAGCTTTACCAAACTCCTACTTTATTGTATTTTGGTCTATATGTTGCTTTGTGTTTTATTTCCTCTCTTGTAAACTCCCATTGTGTGTATCCTTATCGTTCCTCTGGAACTTTGTTCTGTGCTGCAAAACAAAGCAGTCAAAACCAGTTACAGTCTCTGTCCCTTCAAAAGTTCATTCCCCCGTATAGTAGTAAGTAAAACTCTACTTTAGTTAGCCTTAAGGAGAAACACTTATTATCCTAAATTCCACAAAGGACAGAGATACAGACTTCCTTAATTTTGCATTTTGATCATAAGGCTCTATAAAAGACAAAGAAACGCTATACATTTATTTGGAGAACCCCATTGCAGAAATAGCTTCTCAGTTTCTGCTCTAATTCACTGAAGTTATTATTTTAGCTGCATTGCTTTTCTCTAGTCTCTGCTCTTCTTTTGTGATCTTTCTTACAATTGTTTATGACTTGCTCAATGCTTTAGGTTCATAGTTCCTTGACTCCATATTTAATAGCCTTCAGTTATTCATAATATAATAGAAACTGTAGTCATCAGCTATACCCTAAGCTTGTTCTTCCTTGTCATCTACTTTGTTATGTAGCCCATCATCCCCATAAATAACTCCTGAATCTGAAGTTAGTTCTTTTTATTTTCTATTTCTACCCTAGCTAATATCACCATAGCCATTAGCTTGACAGTGGTGCTAAATTCCTAACCAGAAGTAGCACAGTACTCAGTAAAGTTCTGTTATCTTACTATACCAAAAATATTAGTATTTATCCATTGATCCATTGTGCCAGAAAAAAACTTGTGACATTGTCATGTCTCTGAACATTCAGTAAAACATCCTACAGAAGTGATAATAATTACTTAAATATTATGTTTACCAATGCTATGATATATAACAAATGTGGAAATTTTAACACTGGGACTTACATATTTTCTAAATATTGTTCTGCTACACAGCAGAACTACAGATCACCACATATGGAAGATTCAGTATTTATGCTATCGTTTTAGCAGTAAAATGATACCAAGACTGTAATGGCTGTGTTTTGTGAGAACACATTGTTTGCTTTCCTTCACTACCTTATTTATATCTGCCTAAAAAAATAACTTGAGCTATAAGTTAATATTAAATTTTATATCATCAGGAATGGAAATATGTGGTATCTATATGAAATAATTTTAAAATAGATCAAAATCAAGGTAAGAATTACTGACTGAAAATTACTGCAAACCTTTCACTAGGTGTTAAGTTTATAACTGCATGGCATTTTAATTTTCATACATGAGGGCTACACTGAGAGATGGACATAGTGTACTCCTAATATTCTATGGAACTTGGCCTTAATTGTCAACATGTGGCTCTTTTTCTACTGGCACTATTTTCCAGGCTGTATTACTGTTCCAAGAATAGTGATAGTAATTGCTTTTCTATCTCAGTGATATTGCAGAGCACCAAAAATGTCATCAGGTATAGATATTTTGCCAATAACTCATTCTTCTTTCTCTCCAAGCACAAAATTTGTCATTAAATTCACTATATTGGTTTTGCAAACTTCTTGGCATGATGAGACTTGCTTGTATTTCTAAAATGAAGTGATGTTTCTGTGGTTTTGAATTTTTCTCTTTTTATGCACAAAAAAAAATCCATCAACTTTGTACTGGAAAGAATTATTTTGTCTGTGTACTTGTAGAGTCAAAATGCTCAATTGATGTACCAAAGATTGCTGTATGTTGTTAAAAATCATGCAAAAACTTTTATTGACTTCATGTTATGTTTGACAGAGTTTCATAACAGAAAATGCTCTTTCTCTTGGAGGCATTTTGATGTCCCAAATAGGAAAATCCAATTTATAGTCAGTTGTCATTGTACCTACTCACAATTTTCTTTCTTTTTAGTAGTTTGTGCAAAACATTGACTTGCCGTAATTGTATTCTGTCATTAATCCTAATGTAAGTCTTAAAGAAGTAAAAATTTTGCCCAAGATCACAGAGCCAGAGTATAATAGAGAATGGATTGAAACTCAGGTCCCTAAGCACAATATCATTTGTTTTCACTTATGTCATCCAGTATTCCAAGGAGTAAAAATTTTTCCTAGTATCCTATCATGAACATTGCACAAATAGTAAATTGTAATACTATAAAAGGACAACTTTTAAAAATCAGTCACAAAAATTTAAGAACAAATAATCTCATCCAGATATCAGAAAGCAATGCTCAGAATAAATTTCCCTCATATATGGTTGTTTATTACATAAGCTTGTTAGACAGAAATGGCTAGTTAAACAGCCTAGAACTTATTTTTCAGGCTGGGTGGAGCCTACACTCTCTGGTACTTGAGGGAACTCAATAGCATGAATGAGCACCTCACTCCTCAAAGAAGACATGATACTTCAAAACCAGAATTTAGTTGGTCTTGCAACTGGCTTATGACAACCAGAAACCTCATCAAGGAGTTGGATGATTCTTCAGGTAGGAGTTACACTACATTCTTACACTCTGTTAATACATGTGTGGAGCATTTTGCTACAATATTTTATTCAACCAACATATTATGACTTTCTCTAGATTCAACAATGAATAAACAATTTGACTCAAAATATGTAGACTAACTAGCTACTATTTTCACTACTTATCATTACAGTCTGATATTTATTATGCTAATTAGCAAAGCCTCTAATTGATAGTTCAGACCCTTGTAGAATATTCTATTGTAGCATTAGCTTATCATTGCTTAAAATTTTTAAATCAATTGCATACAGCATATCAGCTACATTTATCTGTTTCAAAAATAGAAACTAAATTTGTGGGATAAATACAAAGAGAAATAAGTCTTCTTCTGAGTTCTGAGTTGTCTTCTTTTGTGGCCATAATCATCATTGTGTTTGTTTGCTGGGTTTTTGTTTGTTTGTTTGTTTGTCTGTTTCCATTTCTTTCTCCAATCTCCAGAGTAAGAAGGTGTAGGAAGTCTCTCTATTTAGCAACAATCCAGATGCATGAAGTATTCTTACCTTTCCTTGCTATCCACACCTGTGATGACATCTTCCCACCCCCCATCACAATTTAAAAATTACACTGAAGGGAAGATATCTTAGTTTAATTTGCAATGCCTAACAAATATTTATGGGATGAAATCTGTAGGAAGGAGGCTGATATATTTTGGTTTTGTTTTAATTTCAGGTTTTGGCAAAAGGAATCAAATGCAGTAATTTTCATCCTGTCGGTATTATAATAAATGAATTTATTGCTTTTCCTGCACTTTACTCCCATGTGTTTACTTTCTGCATTCATGAAGTAACTGTAATGTGGATAAAGTATATCTGTATTCATGATACCTAAAGAATGGAAACTAATCTAAATTTAAAATAATATGGAAGTAGCTAAAAAATCCACTCAGTTTGCTATATATCTAGAATTTGTCATATTTTGTTAACCTTGAGCCCTATTTTAATAGATAACCCATGATAGCAGCAAATTTATTTTCTTTTTAGCAAATGAAGCATTATTTTATTTTATTTCTTTTCCTTTATTGTTGTGTTGAATGGGGATATATTGTGGCATTTACATAGGTTCTTAAAATATATCAAATATATCATACATGAATTCACCCTCTCTAACTTAAGCCCTCCCTTCCACCAAATCCTTCAGTAGTTTCAGCAGGTATCATTTTTACATTTACATACATGTAAAACATATTTTGCACCATATTTACCCTACTACTTTCTTTCCCCATCACCTTCACTCTCCCACTGTTACCAGCCCTACCCCTGGACTGGACTTATTCTGCCCTTCGGCTTTCTGATTTTGTAGAAGGAAGAAGAGAAAAGATAAAATGAGAAACATGACATTTTAGCTTGTTTGAGATAAAGCAAGCTACACTGGGAGTTTCCTTGTAATATTTCCATATATATATATATATATATTTATATATATTATAACCCCAAATGATTTATCTCCTCTAGTATTCTTATTCTACCTACTCCCTTTATTATGACACTTTCAGTTTTAGATATCTATATTCATTCTTGCACAGAGAGCATATCAATTTCTTAGTTTCCTTACCCCTCTTGTGTGTCACACCTCTTGTGTGATGGTTTCATAATATTGCTGCATTTGTATTAGGTCTATATTCCACATATGAGGGAGAACATGCAGACTTTGGCCTTCTGAGTCTTCTAATTTCATTTAAGAGGATGTTCTCCAGTTCCATCCATTTACCTACAAATGATAAAATATCATTCTTCTTTGTGGCTGAGTGAAATTCCATTGTGTATAAATACCACATTTTCATAATCCATTCATCAGTAGTGGGGGAACATTGCTATTGTCATAGCTTAACAACTGTGAGTAATGCTGCAATAAACATGGGTGTACAGGTGACTTTGTTGTAAGCTGACTCACATTCCTTTGGATATAAGGAATACCTATAAGTGATATTACTGAATCTTATGGCAGGTCTTATTTTTAGATTTTTATGGTGCCTCCATATTGTTTTCCATAGTGCTAGCTTACATTTCCACCAGCAGTGTATGAGGGGTCCTTTCTCCCCACATCCTCACCAACATTTGTTGTTGTTTGTGTTCTTGATGGTAGCTATTCTAACAGATGTAAAGTGGAATCTTAATTTTGTTTTGATTTACATTTCTTCATGGCCAGGGATGTTGAACATTCTTCCTTTGAAAGACTCTGTTCAGCTCATTTGCCCATTTCTTTATTGAGTAATCAGTTTAAATCATAAGTATATAATCTTTGTCTTCCTAATTTAGATGAAGGATCTTTCAGGTATAAACTTGGGTAATGGTTCTCAAAGAATGTAAAGAATTTTCTGAGAAATTTTGGTGGATGACAATATTCTTTCAGTGTAAATCCCGAGTCATTTTTGATGTGTTAAAAAATTCAGTCTATGATGGACTCATAGACTCTAATATAAATATGTTCAAAAATTTGAGATATTCAAAAAGTTTTAGATGCCAACTATTTGTGAAGGAAGTGCCACTTTTTGACTTTTAATATATACCAACAAAGAATATCTTCAAATATCTGAGAAGGCCTTGAGTCGCTCCTCTTGTTCCAATTACATATCTGTATTAGATTATGTTTTCTTTATATATTTTAACAAAAAAGAATCTCATGACACAGTTTGTATATATAAGCAGACATGAAAACATTAGCAGTATTTATTTAGCTATAAAATAGCGATGGGTAAAAAGTAAAACAATGTCATTTTTTCCATATTTACTTTCAATGATTTTCTTTTCACTTAAGCAATTCAAAGGGTAAAGTGATCCTGTGACTAAATGGTTTTGAACTGTCTAGATTAGGGCTTGCTCTCAGTAGCAAGTTACACATGAATAGCATAGCTCTGCAGACCATCCTTGAAAGAAATAATGAAGGTGAAAAAGTTAAATATTTACACAATGTCCATCATCATAAATACCTCAGTTTATACTACTTAAAATACTGGTTTACAATCCAGGATTGATACATATATACATGGAAATATCACACTGAAACTCCCTGAATAGATGTGTTAAGCAAAAAATTTTTTCAAAAACAGAGAACAGAAAAAATAAAAGGTCTTGTCTGGGGCTGGCATCAATAGGAGAGATAGGATCTAAGGAAAGGGTGCAGGAGGGTGAATATAATGGGAACATTATGGACTCATCTATGAAAATAAAATGAGACCTGTTGAAACTATTCCAGGAATGGGGGGAGGAAGAATAAAAGAGAATGATGGAGGGGGTGAATTCAACTATGATATATTGTAAGCACTTTTGTAAATGTCACAATGTAACCCCAATAAAACAGTAAAAATAAAATGAGATATTGATTTAAATTTTAGAATTCAATAGGAGAGACAAACTCTTCAGAAATGATTACACTTGCATTGAAGAAACTGGTTTAAATACAGAAGTAAAGGTGACTAACTACAATCCAAGTAAATTTTTATAAATTTGAGAAATGCTGGCCAGAAATAGTACACTGAACAAGAGAAAATATGTAAAATCATGGTATAACTGTTAGATTCTCCAACTAACATTTGCTTAGAGTCAATCAAATGGTATATGAACTTCAAAAACCTCAACATGTCCTCAGTAGGTAAATGAGTTACAGAATGCAAATAAATTGATTTGAGAATTAGAAGTGCATTGATTCTTTTATGAATTGTTGAGAAAAAGTCAAGTGGAAGATATTGTCATGAAATCTGAGTTGATATATGGCTATCAGAAAGAGGAATTTATTAATAGTTGAGAGAAAAGCATTTAGACTTGGGGGGTTCAATAGAGTATTCAGCTAAAGAATTGAAGCTATTTGACTGAAACAGGTATGTAAGAAGAAATAGCAAGAAGCAAAATTAGACAAGTAGGCATATTCTGAAAGGCTTTTAAACATAAAACTAAAGATATCTCCTTTTCTGCACTAAGGGATTATATAGACCCTAAAATGATCAGCACATATTTTGAAGAAAATAACTCTGCAGAAAGTAGCATTACAGATGTTGGGCTGAAATATATACAAACTACTTGCAGAGAAGTGAATATCTAAAATTGGGTCAGTGAAAGATAGTGGAATTTTGATAAAGGAGGTAACACTGGAAATGGAAACATGTGAGTTTCCAACATGTGAGTGCTGGAAATATTTCTGAAGTATAAGTTGGTGATTGAATGTGAAAATATTTGAACTAACATAAAGGCATGGTTCCTGTTTTATTTTAATTATTTTAAAATTTACTAAGGATGTCTTCTAAAACTGGCCCTAATTGAGTGAAAAAGTGGAATATAATTACTTGTTTACTATCCTCTGGTCCTTTGCAGTCACAGTTCAATTTATGTCTATTACATCAGCCAAGTGATCTTTCACACTTCTTAGGTTGAATAAGGTCATTCAAAATCCACTAAATTCTCCAGGGATACTACTTTAAAAAATATGAGAGAGAATTTAGTAAAATAGCTTTGCACAGTTTTTATTGAAATAACTTTTCCAGATTTAATCACCCTCAGTATCAATTTCCTTTTACACAGAGAAAAAATACAACTTTTTAAGAAAGATAACCCTCTAAAGAATACTTGGGGAAAATAGAAAGTGAAATAATATCCAGGTGATTATTTTTAGCAGAATAACAAAAAGAAAACCCCATATCTTGTAACTAGTGAATGGATCCCTCAAACATGGCAAAAAATTATGTTGACTTTTTATTTTTAGTGTATTTACTTTTGAACATGCAGGGAAAAAAGAAAATTTATTCTATTCATACCATATATTCATGTGATAATATTATAAGAACATAAGCTTCTATTTTTCAGGAAAGATGATATTTCCAATATTTTAAGTCTAAATAAACAAGTTAGTTGTAAGTATATTTTGGCTAACTTAAACTTAAAAGACAAAACCACTAAAGATATCCCATTTAACATATGAAAGACACTGCAATGGAAACACAGTATATTTATGTGTTTTATCCTTGAAATTATATCATTCATAAGCTAAGAATATATCTAAATATTTCAAATAATCAAGAGTGTCTTACTGTTTTTACTCAGCCCTTTAATATTTTTATGTTCCATGATCTTAGAACTACAATGATGTCATATTTGAAATATGACTTGATTACTTGATAATATTACTTGATTTCTC
Source organism: Castor canadensis (assembly GCF_047511655.1). Taxonomy (NCBI): domain Eukaryota; kingdom Metazoa; phylum Chordata; class Mammalia; order Rodentia; family Castoridae; genus Castor; species Castor canadensis. Next base: position 106,389,238 of record NC_133390.1, on the reverse strand, counting down.
CTGATAACTACTCATAAGCCAACTGTTATAGCCTATATTTTTGCTTATAAGATTTGGAATTAACTTGTAAAATGATCTGTGAAGAAATCACTGATCTTAGTATATCTAAAACATCTATATGGATGTTATCAGTCATATAACATTACTTAGGTATCTTTGTAAATGGTGCAATATGTGGTCTTTTCTGTGTGAAAAGGTATCTGTAGTGGAGTGTGGCAGGCTTTAGATGAACAACAGGAGATTGCAGACTGGTCTTCTGTACCTACATGACAACAACATATACATGGAGGTTCTGAATAATAGGTAGAAGTAATCCATACTTTGTGAAAGTGATCCTATTATTAAGAACTAAAGGATCAAAGAAGTTGCATGTGAAAATATTCTAGCCTTATTCTGACAATAATGGAAGCTTAGCATGTTACTCACAGAATGGGACAGGATAGATAAACTCAAGGCACAGATATCTCAATGTTTCAAACAGGACAGATACACTTTTCATCCTAACTCTTTAGCAATGCTCTGCTTTGGTTTTAGTCTTTCTCTCTCACTCTCTCTCTCTCTCTGTGTCTCTCTTTCTCTCCCCTCTCTCTCATCTCTCCAGCTTATATTTAAAATTGAAATATATTGATTAGGGAAGCTGATGGTATTTGTTGCTACATGGACTAACACTAGAGGTTTCAGTCATTTCTGCCAACTCCAATGCCAATATTCCTGCTTGAGGGACTCTCTTCTGTGTAGTGCCCTAGTATACTGAAGTCTTTCCATATGTGACTGCCAAAGTTACTGAGGAAGGGGAAGACTGAAAACCATGGTTTGGTAGATTTTTTTTTCTAAACGCTGTCATACATGGAAAAAATACACTTCACCTTATGGTATATTCCTTTTGTGTTCTATCAGCTAGAACTCTTTTTGTGTTCTCTTTTGATTCAAGGTTGAGCAATGTTATCTTCTATGTCTACAAGGAAAATCAAGGGACCTGTGCCCAGTATTCTGTTGTAGATTATAAGAGGAATAGAAAACATCTGAGAGTGAGCAGAACATTGGCACATGTGAAGCAAAGTAAATAAAGTAACAATGACATACCATTGAAAGCAGTAAATTTGGAGGGTTTTTCTACCATGTTTTGTGTTGTACACTTTAAGAATTCATTTAAGAACAGTTTTACTTAAACATTTAGCCATTTTCTTATTTCCTGTCTTTTGTTGTATTACAATAGTTCTGAAATCATTTTATGATGCCAAAAAAGTATTTTCCTAAGAAAATTAAAGATGGTATTTGCAAAGTGATTTTTTTCATAAAGTGGTATTACTCATTTAGATGTAGAAAATGTTTCACAAAATTAGCATCTATATTTGAAAAATCAGTATTTGCATCTGATTTGCCTGCTTAAGTTTGATTTTCAAATCATATTTTAATTATGTAGGTTTAATCTTTATTCTTTATGATGTGCATATTTCAAGATCAATAATGTATTTAAATGTATCTAAGTTACATCATTTTGTATGATTTTGACTAGCATTAGTTTCAAAACACTACTTTGTTATTTATTAAAGGACCAGTAAGAGTGAATGGTACTTTAATGATTGCATAAGAATGCCTGTGTCCAATTAATTTTAATAAAGTATTGCATTATTTTTATAAATACATTCAGATCAAGCAACAGATTATATATTTTGAATTTCAGCACTGAAGAAACAATGTAAAGAAATCAATATACTTATGAAATTTTATACTAGCTTAACATTTTATTCTGGATTAATTCATCATTTTCTCATCACAAGAAATTTTACTGTAGCCAGCAATGCAAAAGTAAAATTTTAAGTAAGTATTTAGGATTTCTTGCTAATATTTTTATGATACACTATAGGCTCATTTGGGTGATTTGGGTATTTTTATGATTATCTTTAGCATTTAGATTGGTAGTTAAAACATTGGAACAATTTAAGCAGTTCCTTTTATCCACTTTTAGTCCCATATCTAAAATAAAATTTACTTGCTAATATCAAATTAACATTTTCCTCAATAAAACTTAGAGCAAAGTTACACACTAGCCATGTGATGTTTGTGACTAAATTTGAATAATGCATTCTACATGATACACTGCATGTAGTCTATATAACATTACTTATATTTATTTTGTTTTTTTACTGTACAGAATTCAGTTGTATTATTAATACATATATATGTATATATATATATATATATATATACATAACCTCTAGAAGTTAAAAACAGTGTGCATAATGAGTTACGAAACAAATAAAATACAGTGGCTCGTTACATTGATATATATGATGTTGTAAGTTGATATTTGTGTTACTTTTTTGTCATATTTCAGTGTAAGCCTGTATTTCTTTTTCTTTTTTTTTAAATTAGACTAGTGTCATACTGGGGGTATGTTGTGACATTTACAAAAGTTCTTACAATATATAATAGTTGAACTCATCCCCGCCATCATTTTCCTTTATCCCTTCTCTTCCATTCCTGGAATAGTTTTAACAGCTCTCATTTTTCATTTTCATACACAAGAATATAATATTTCCACTACATTCAGACTCTTTAGCTCTTTTCTTATATCCTCCTCCCTTCCACTAGTGCCTACTAACCTATCAGGAGATTCTCATAGAATATAGGCAAATAACATTCATAAAATAATGTAGGAGATTAAGTTACAAAAAATTTTCTAGGGCTGAGGCTGTAGCTCAGTGATAGAGCACTTGCTTGGTATACCACAAGGCGAGGGGTTCAATCCCCAGCACACAAAAATAAAAATTTTCTACCAAACTAAGTTGTTATCACTGTCAACTTTCCTTCTGTCCTTCAAATACCTGCTGTTTGTTACTGATGTGAGCTAAATCACAATAATACTACAATTACAATCATATACAACTTTAATATTGTATGAATATATTTTATGAAAATTTCATTTTATATAACATATTCATATCAATTTCTTCTTCAAAGAACGTAGCAATTTGGACCTTCATACAGATACTGAGGCATTTAAAAGGAGTTATTTTATTATTTTCCTTAAAGTCTCTCACATTTTTCCTTTCCTTCTCAAAGTCAGAAATGCCCAAATGTTCCTCACTTCCTTCTTCCTCTCTGAGGAAGATGATTCTTAAACCAATGTCTACCTTCCATTTTGTTTCTAGCATATTTTGTTTCTGGTCCTCATTATCTTACTTTGTCAATAATTTTATTATGGTTTGGATGTAAAAATTCCCAAATAAGGCTCATATGCTTAAGTCTTGAGCCTTAGTTGCTATCTCTATTGAGAGATGATTTAATCCTGAGGTTGCTAACTACATCCATGGATTTATTTGTTCATAAATTCATAGATGAATGGACTATTAGGAAGTGTGACCTACTTGGGCATAAGTTGAGAGTAATACATTCACCCCATGCTCTCTCTTTCTCTCTCTCTCTCTCCATAACTTGAGGCACTTTGTTTTTCCACATGTGCCCTTACCATAATGTTATACAGGGGCCCAGAAGCAATGAATCCATGTGACCATGGACAAAATCCTCTGAAAAGTTGAGTCAAAATAGATACTTCCTCAGTGAAGCTGTTTTCTCAGATATTTTGCCAAAGTGATAAAACTAATACAAACTCTTAAATCAACCTTCCTTCTTCAGTGTGTTCACTCCCTTCTCACCTGTCTTCCTTAATTCATTCATATTTTCAACAACTGTTAAGGAGATTATTCTAAAATATAAAACTAATTTAATCATTAATTCATTGCATCACTTGAACACTTCATAAATCCTTTTAGGTTTCTATATCAAACCTCATAAAGACAAAGATATCATGTAAGATTTGATCCCAGCCTGGTTGTACAACCTAATTTGTAAGCATGTCTCTGATCCTAATGAAAACCCTCAGGTTCTTAAGTGTGTCATGCTTCCTCTCACCTTGACCCATGCTACTCCTGATTTGCTCCATTCTTACTCTTCTTTCCTAACTTGTTTTCCTCCTCTAAATGTTCTTTAGAAGTTATTTGATTCAAAACACCTTTACTCACTTTCTCAAACACAAGTCAAGAGTTATACTTCTTGAATTTCAAACATATATCTCCTTCAAAAATCATTTATTTTTCTTTGTTTGGGGTTCCCATCCCCAGTTATTTATGTACATATGTTTAGAATTTAGTGATCTGAAAAGCTTACAGACTCATAGTTTCTGAACAAAGAAAGAGGTGAGCTTGGCTGAAATACTTTGCTACTTTTTCTACTTTCTCTCCCGCTCTTACTGAGAAACTGAATAAAAGGTTATAAGGCAATATAAAGAATCATTGTTAGAAAGAAAACATCATCATTATTATTGTATTCTTAGCCTAAATAGAAACATTTTCTGTGACCCTATCAGGAAGTCCTATCTGGCCTTTCCTTAAGAGAAAAAGATAGTGTGTACATCTGCCCTAAGCTCCATGTATATGAGCAAGAATAGAATTGAATGATTATTTTCCTAACAAAATGACTCATTTTTGAATGCATTTCCATTAAAATTTTTGCCGATTATGATGATTAATATTGTAAATACTAATTTGAAAAACTATAGACTGAAAGTCAGTGTTGGATTTTAGCCATTCACACACTTAAAATTCAGAATGCATTTTCCAGGAATGACAGGAAATAGGTGGCTTAAAACTATGAATTATTGCTCAATTCAGAGCACAATCTACTTTTAAGGAATAAGTTGCAGAAACACTTGAGAAACCATTCCAGACCCCAGATTTAGAAGAAAATAATTGATAAAATACATGCAACAGGTGACTGACCTGAATCTCTGCCCCACAAAACAACCTTTTTGTCCTTTTGTGATATAGGACATTAATGAGACAATTGGACATTTTGCATAATATATATAAATTATATAATATTAACTCACTGCAATTCATTTATTTTGATGCTTATAATGTGTTTACAAAAAAAATTGCTTTGTTTTTAGAATATATAAACTGAAATTTTTTTTAAAGGGCAACATGAGTGTAACTTGCAAATAATTACAGGCAATGTGTATACATATGTGTAGTTCACACATGTCTGTTGTGCAATGAGAAGAGAAAGAAAATAATTTTAAACAAACTTAAATATAATATTGGGAAATTTGGGAGAAAGAGAAATAGTCATGGTACTATTTTTATGACTTTTTTAGAAGTCTGATATATTTCAAACCAAAAGGTTAGAAATAAATTACTACATAAAATGTACATGCATGAAATATATGAATGTATCATAGCATTGTCTGTAGAAAATTATATGTTATTTGTTGCTTTATAAAATTTTTTATTTTCCTTTTAGGAAAACTATATCCTCCTTTTATTTATTTATTGTTCCTTCCCCTGTGTCTCCCTACTCACAACACAGGCAAAGGCCCTGGCTGAGGTGATATGGAGCAGGTTTACTTTGCTTCCTCTTTCTATACAGTCAGTGTAAGAACACAGCTTGTGGTAAACACTAAGAGGCATTGTATTCTACTTTTATAACTATCATAACTACAAAATGTCACATTATCCCATTTAATGTTCATGTCATCTTTTAATATTCATCCTCTGGCAGATAATTCATTCATTCAATTTTTTGTATAACTATATTAATAACTTTGGTCAAACCTGTTTAGAAGCCCTCTTCAAAGTCTGTTAACTGAGGTGGTCTTTTTGGAGTGTGTGTTTGTATATGAACATGTGAGTGGGGAGTGAATTTATGTTGAGCATCTCACAGGAGTTAGCAGAGAATGTTTGAAATATGGTTAATATGATGTATCATTTGAATTTTAAATTTTATTCAATTTCAGCAGTGTTAAATATTTTTCTTTTAAACTGTTAATTAAAGCAGTGTGAAATGCTTTTCTGTTAAACTCAACTTTGTTTTGATGGGACTTTTTTCACATTAACTGCTGAATTGCCTAAAATATATCATGTTGTAACATAAGCATTGGTAGTTGACATCATTTCCAGTGTTAAAAATAAACACATCCCTAATCTGCTAGTATCAGTGGATTGATTCAATTAGAATAACTTTTGAATGTAACATTATGATATGTTTATTTAAATGTTTTATGCAAAAAACATTAAGTATAATGATGCCTATGCAAGTTGTAACTCATGTATTATTAGATTAAGTATAAGTTTTTAAAATTAATTTTAGATGAAAGCATAGTTAGTCATGCAATACTGAGGGAAGATGCAAAAAGTAATGACACAAAAAGATACTGGAAAAAAGTATGTTGCAAATATCTTGCACCAAAGGAAATAATACAGGTATTTTTTATATTAAAGATCCTTAAGGTATTAAAGTTGATAATATTAAGAAATATTTTAAGCCAAAACTTAGTGAATTTGATGTTTTCTTTCAGCAGTCAAAGAAATTGATTATAAAATCAGTAATAAATCTACCCAGACATTTCTCAAAATAAGAGATATAAATAACCAGCAACAAGTGCTCAGTATCAGTAATCATCAGCAAGATGCAAAGCAAAACCACAATGAGTTATCACATCTTCTTTCAACAAGAATAGCTATTATCAATAACACTAAAGATAGCAAGTGTTGGTGCCGATGAACAAAAACAGGACCTCTTGCTTGCTTTTGGTGGAAATGTAAATTTGTACATCCACTGAGAATAGAGGTCCCTCAAAAAATTTAAAATGGACCTACCAAATGATCCGGCAACCCCAGCCCCAGGCACATACACAGAGGAAACAAAATCAGTACGTTTAAGAGGCATCCGTATCCCCTTGTTCATTGCAGCACCCTTCACAATAATTAAGGAAAATAAACAATCTGAGTGTCCACCAACTGATGAAGGGATAAAGAAACATGGTCCATTTACACAAATGAATTCAATGCATCCATAAAACAGAATGAAATTCTGTCATTTGTGGCAACACGTGTGTCATTATATTTAGTAAAAAAAGCCAGGCACAGGAAGAAAAACACCACAGATCTCACTCACATGTGGAATCTAAAATAATGAATCTCATTGACAGTACAATGGTGGTTACCAGATCCTAGGGAGAATTAGGAGTGTGGTTGGGATGGGGAAATGTTGATCAATGGGTAATGAATTACATGGTGGGCTGTGGCATAGTAGGGTGACTAAAGATAAAATAATGTACCATACCACTCAAAAAGACAGAAGAAAAGGTTTTTAAAGTTTTCATCATGTGAAAATGATGAAATTTTGAAGAGATAAATATTGTTAATTTGATTAAAACAATGTACAATTTATGCCTGTATCAAAACATAATGTTCTTCATTCATATGTACAGTTTTTATATTTCTATGCATGATTAAAGATTAAAAATAAATAAATTTGTTGTTTGGAATCAAAAGATTTTATTAACTTTTAACAGAATCTGAGAGTAACCTTTTACTTACCAATAAAAGTAATTTTAGATGAAGAAATGGTAAAATAAATAATTTCCATTATAGAAATCTTATTAAAATGAGGAATCAGCTAAATAAGATTTTTACAAATAAAAATCTTCAATTCACTGGCAAACAATTGAAGAATTCATGGCTTATGTAGTAATATTCAGTCAATTGTTTCAAAATCTGAAATAGCTTTAGAATAAGCATGGAATGAGAGACACTACTCAACATCTATATTTATATCATGAATTCCAATTTACTAAGAAATATTATGAATCTGCAGTAGGAAATAGAAAATTTGTGGCATATTATTTTTGGATATTTCATGTGACAAGGAATAATTTCAGCTAGATAAAAAACAAAATTAGATTCTATCATGACAGATGGTAATCTTTCTATTAGAGGCAAAAAATTAGGACTTATTGGGATTTCGAAACAAGTGTCTCACATCACTCTTCAGTTCAATTCTGCTTTCTATGATACATTCTAATGGTATTTGTACTTTATAGTTTTCTAAAGCAGATGCTTAAAAACTGCCATAGATAAAGTTAAGATGTTTTATTGTCTCTGTGCAAATGTTATGAATCATAAATTTATTGGATTGTGTAGACAAATAGAAGACAATGGATTTAATGATCTGGTTTTTGTCATTGTTCTTTGGTCGAGTCCTGGGAGTAGTTCATAAAGATTTACAAGTTCTATTTATTCCAATTCATAATTCTTGTAAAACAAAAGAAATGCTTCCTAAGTATTGAACAATCAAGGCCAAAGATCTCATTGTGATTTATTGTTCCTTATCAATTTCATCCTGCATCCAAATGACATCAGAGAAAAGAAAGATCTATTTGGGGTTAAGAAAACATGAGAATTTATATAAAAAATTTTGAAAATTATACATCAATAATAATTTGACTCATTTTTTCTACAATAGATTGCATGTTTTAATTGTTTTATGTTAAATATAGTCGTACTTCAATTTATACATTCATGTTGGTACTTACGTTCAATGTTAATAATACTGAATTGACACAAGAATTGATATTAGAAAGGTGTAGATTTATAAAACATATGCTTTTGCTTCAAAATCAAACCCATTCTTCTAAAAAATAGGAGTCATTTTTGTTAGTGTGGCTATGAAACTGAAAGGAAAATAATTGTTGAGTTTTTGATCAGTTATTTATTAATATGCTGGAACAAATTGTATATTTTAATCTATTTTCTCTATAAATTTTATGCAATATCTATACAGAAAAATAGTAATAAAATTAGCATCTGTATTGAAATATGATGTAAATATAAAATATACATGAATGACTTTCCAGAACACTGTGTAAAAAGACTGTAAAATATCTGCATAATTTCATACTGATTACACATTATATTCCTATAGGTTAATTCAGTCTCTGATCAGAAGATTTCCAAATTCTTTGTGTACCATGTGGAAGCATACAGGTGGGTACACGTGTGTATGGTAAGGGAGATAAGGGCGTTTATTAAAAATTAAGGAAAGGAGATACAAAAAGCTATGGTGGAGTCAGGTGGAAGCTAGGAGCACAGTGTCTTCTTCTCTCCAGGTGCTTTTAAAACCTACATGAACCCATGGGAGGGGAAGAACCTGGTGATTACCAACCTCCAATAATCGGTGAGTGGAAAGGTTCATGAGACATCCCTGGGCTAAGGTGAGGGTTGTTTGAGTTGTCCCCAAGCCAGGGTGTGAATAACCTACACACATTTGCAATTAAAAAGAATCGGAAGAAGAGAAGAATGTTCAACCTGAAATAAAGTATTAACTCATAACATGTTTTAAGAGTCCTGAACTTTTTTTTAGCCTGCTTCAACTCATACGTAATTTTGTAAATGTAGACACCTCAATTCTTTTTTCTTTTTTCTTTTTTTTTTTTTTGTGGCTCTGGAGATTGAACTCAGGGCCTTCACTTTGAGCCACCAGTTCTATTTTTGTGAAGGGTTTGTTGAGATAGGGTCTTGCTAACTATTTTACTGGGCTGGCTTCAAACCACGATCCTTCTGATCTCTGTCTCCTGAGTTGCTAGGATTACAGGCATCAGCCACCAGCACCTGGCAACTCCTTAATTCTTGTCATGAACTAGAAAAAAAATAAAATTACATATTGCATTTTAGATATATTGAGTTAAATATAGTAAAATAATTAATATTCCTTTTACCTCTCTACTTAAAAAAATGACTACAATGAAAATTTATATGTTTCCCTCATCATGTTCAATGGCACTATTCTAGACCATCACAAACTAAAAGCATAATGCTAACTAGTGTATTTTAAAGATGTTCTCTTGAGAACAAAAAGTGGTATTACTTTTAATTGCTTCTGCCCCATTGAATGGATATGAGGCAATGCTTCTGGTTGGTAATTTGCAGAGATGCTCTTTGTTTCCTTGCCTGCTGTCTATAAGCACAATGCTACAGAGTTTCCTACTCTGAGGATTTGGTTTCCTTACAGACCATGTCTGTTTACCTTCTGTACCTGAATATGAGTACTTTTGACTAAAGGTCAAGACAAATGTTCATATTAAAAAAATTAAAAATAGAATTTTAATAAAACACAAAAGAGTTATCTTTGTTCCCAGTTTGTGACAGAGTTTGAAAAGTATGCATTTATAAAATGGAACGTGTTCTGGCAATTACTAATAGTGGATAAATAAGAGTATAATAAGTTTTAACTGTTCATAACAACAGTAGGTGGCATGCATAAATGAATAGCTAATTAGAAAATTATTTAAAACCTAAAGCTATTCTAGAGAGTATACCACTGAATAAATATTTACATTGAAAAGCAGAGAAGGAAATGCTTATAATTAAGGAGGTTTTAAGTGTAATAGCTAAATATGACTCTAGTTTTCAAATTTTTTGCATGTGAAGTTGCCATATTATTTTGCATCTCATAAAACCGACAGTGACTTAGCTTATAGACATAATAGAAAAAGGATAAGTGTTTATTTAACATGGGCAGATGTTTTATCACAGGCAAGGACAGCTGAAACTTTCTATTATTGGGAAAACTTTCTTATCTTAGTTGCCACACAGGTAACTTACTTGCTCAGGTAAAACAATTTCAACTAATAATTCTGTTATGTTGATTTAGATGCTCATTCATCATATATTTAAGCCCATTTATAATCATTTGACCCTTCTCAAATCTTTGGGAAACTAACTGCTATAGAAAATCATTGGCAATAGCCCCCAAATTTCCTAAGTATTTGCTGGATGATCTTATGATGCTAATTAAATTAATTAATAATATTCTAAGCATGTCAATCTCTTGGAAAAATTAACAGGTTTTTAGGTTGCTTTGGGTTACCTTGATATTCCATATAATAGTATTTACTGACCAAAGACCAAGATGTTGCTAGGAATTTGGAAAATGATAGCTAAAAAGTAAAACATGATGACCTCAATGAGATTTTAGTTTTGCAGAAGATACACACACAGCACTCTTATTAATATAAGTTGTGAAGTGCTTGCTAATATTAAATGAGTCAAACTTTGTCTTTGGGGAGATAAAACGTTTCTATGAGAAAAATATTTTAAAATATTTTTTAAATGAATGGAGAAAACATGCACTCTTTTTCTTTCTGAACCTGGTTTATCTTCACTTAACATGATGATTTCCAATTCCATTCGTTTAACTGAAAATAACAGAATTTCATTTTTCTTTAATAGAATTTACTTCTTGTACAGTTTTTAATTTCCAGCCAAATTGAGCAGAAAGTAGAAAGAACTCTCCATACACCTCCTAGCTCCCAAACACCTAGCCTCCCCCACTATCAACATCTCCCAACAGAGAGGTACATTTGTTACAGTCAGTGAATCTATATAGATACATCCTAATGATCCCAAATCTGTGGTTTACATAACGGTTCACTTAGCAGCTTTTATTTTTGTGTTTTTTAAATATGTGAATGTCTTAGCCACATAAATAGCATTTAAGTTACAAGGATAACTATTAGACTTCTTAAAATTATGTTTAATATAAAGTATCTATCATCTTGTTTGTCTATTTAAAATACAAGTTTGAGATAATTTCAAATTTTTTTAAAAGCTTTTATATATATTTGGATTCAGAAAGAAAAATGGTGATTGAGATGTGTAATCAATAGAAGGCAGTGAAAATTTATTTGCTTTCTGTAAAGATAAAAGGAACATATACCAAATGTAATCTCAAAAGGGTCTGTTTTATTTTGATTTTGAGAAATTTACCATGGTCAATTATTTAAAAATTAGTAAACAGAATGAATAACGTTTATCATGTCTACACAATCTAAAATTTCTGAGTTATTTATTCTCTTGCTTATATTATGGTTGCTATAAAGCATTGTTACTTTGTCAAGTAACACAGAGAAAATTATAGCACATTCTTGTCCTTGAGCACTTGTGAGTTTGTTTGAGAATTATGCTTGATTTTGTTGTTACCCAAGGTCAGACCATAAATTTGGAATAATAAAACTGAGAGGATTTTTTTTATGCAAACCAACTCTGTTGCTTCTTGCATCTGCTAGGAACAGCAAAAGGCTGTTCCCTCACCTTGAAACCCTTCCCAAGGCATGCAGAAATAGACTGCATGACACAATGAGGCATGACTTAGGAAGGCTCCATATTTTCTAGATTTTTCTCAGTTCTTGCCCTGCCATAGGGAAATCTTGTCACCCACTTTAATGAGAATATGACCTTTTGTCAACCCTCTATTCTCCTGGTAACCTGATTAGACAGTGTATCAACTATGCTGTGAAGCAAGGATGACAAAAATGATGGGTTGGTAAATTTCATGTGGATGGTGACATGTAGAAATCATTATCTTTGGGCTTCCCTGAGTTTATGATTGTTGGAACTAGGTGTGTCCCTGAAGACTATGTCTCTGAAGAATTTATAAGACCTACTAGCTCTTGTAAAAATTGAGACACCTATTTTTAAAATTTTTTGTTAGCATAAATTAACTGTACAAAGAGATTCCATTGTGGTATGAGCAACATAGAGATAATGTGTTTTGATCAAACTTCATTGTGTATATATATCATATTTTCTTAATTCATTGATCAGTAATTGGGCATCTGGGCTGTTTCCAAAGTTTGGCTCTTGTGAATAGGGCTGAAATAAACATGAGCATTCAAGTGTCTCTTGTATTCTGACTTACATTCCTTTGCATCGATGCCCAAGAATGGTTTCACTGAATCTTATGGTAGATCCATTATTAGTTTTTTTGAGGAGATTCCATACTGCTTTCCATGGTGGTTGTACTAACTGACATTTGCAACAGCAGTGGATAAGAGTTCCTTTTCCCCCACATTCTCACAGACATTTGCTCTTGTTTTCTTGTGATAGCCATTCTGATGGGGTGAGGTGAAATCTCAATGCTGTCTTAATTTGAATGACTGAACATTTTCTCTCATATGTGGAAGATAGACCCCAAAGGTAAATGTATACACAAATACGAATTCGTAGGACTGTATGACAGGGAATGAGTAATGTAAAAATGGATGGTGGGTTAGAAAGGTAAGGGAGAGTAATGGAGGGGGTTAATATGATTAAGTACAATATATTCATGGGTAAAATCCCTTCGTGCAGGAATGTACACTTGAAAAATTAAATAGAGAAATGTTAAACAGATCCTGCTGGAAAGCAGATACTAGGGGAAGGGACAGGGTAAAGGAGATTTAATACGATTGAGTGCTTCATATACTCATATGAAAATAGAACAGTGAAACTTGTTGAAACTATTTTAAGTAAGGGTGAGGGAGAATGATGGAGGGGATGAATCTGACCAAGATACATTTTAAGCATATATGGAAATGTGACAATGAATACCCATACTGATAAAAATGTTTTAAAAATGAATCAAATTTAACCGTATGAAAAATTGTGGTAAGTGTTAGATGTGGAATAGTTTTCAAGACATCGAAAAGACATTTCCATTTGCTCTCTAGTAGTCAGTTGGGTGGTATGGTGTTGAGAAGGGAGCTTTTCTTAGATTCAAATAGATAAAGAGTGAATGCTATTTCACATCCTAAGGAATAACACCCAATAGACCATGCACAAGGAAACTTTTATTTCTTCTGTATACATCTTTAACTTAAGTTCAACTTCACACATTTAAAAAAAATCTGTGGGTTGGCAGAGTGGCACAAGCAATACAGCATCTGCCTAGCAAGCAGGAGGCCCTCAGTTCAACACCCAGTACCATAAAAAAACCAAAATTCCCAATATTTGTCCTAATACTTCTGGCACATACTGTTGGTTCATAACTAAATATTTCACATTTAAATATGAAAAGACCACATATATTTTAAGCTTGGGGAATCCAGATAAAGGAAAAAACACAATATTAAGTTCTGGACTTTCTTTAGGAAGAATCTCAACTAAATATATTTTTGTAATGAATACTGTCTTCTTGCTCTTTGCACAAGGAGACTGTTGCTAACATGATGCAAACTTTCATCTGTCTGTGAGAGCTGGGAAGTAATATATAAAAAGTCAGTTATCAAATCATATGTTTAATGTAAAATATGAAATTTACTTTAATTTTATTTAATAGAAGAATAAACTCACGAGGTAGTTGAGAACTATTTTACTTAAAGAAAATGAGAGATAGAGTATAGCACAACTGACCAAAACATTTATTGGCATGGATAGCAGAGTTGAAAATTTCATGGACTCATGCTATTTAATTACTTTGGTAAAGATTTACACTCAATTGTTCAAATTTTCTTTATCATTAGTCAATGCCTAGTCATTTTTAAATACACATCTCCTATTTATAATTGAGTATAACTAACATTTCAAAAAATGAATAATTACCCAACAAGAGAATAGGAAATTAGATTGGACTATGAGCACAGGATAAAAGCGAGAGCACACAAGGGAGGGGTGAGGATAGGTAAGACACCTAAAAAACTAGCTAGCATTTGTTGCCCTTAATGCAGAGAAACTAAAGCAGATACCTTAAAGCAACTGAGGCCAATAGGAAAAGGGGACCAGGAACTAGAGAAAAGGTTAGATCAAAAAGAATTAACCTAGAAGGTAACACCCACGCACAGGAAATCAATGTGAGTCAATGCCCTGTATAGCTATCCTTATCTCAACCAGCAAAACCCCTTGTTCCTTCCTATTATTGCTTATACTCTCTCTACAACAAAATTAGAGATAAGGGCAAAATAGTTTCTGTGGGGTATTGAGGGGGGGAGCGGGAGGGGGTGGAGTGGGTGGTAAGGGAGGGGGTGGGGGCAGGGGGGAGAAATGAACCAAGCCTTGTATGCACATATGAATAATAAAAGAAAAATGAAAAAAAAAAAATAAATAAATAAATGTTAAGTCAAAAAAAAAAAAAGGAAACAAAAGCCAATTAAAAAAAAAAAAGAGAATAGGAAATTAGCAAATACAATAATGTGTTACAGTAAATAATGAAGATTTAGAATAAAATTCAAGCTATGGTGTTAGCAGAATTTTTTCATGTCATTTGCATATTTAGTTCCTATATAAAAATAGAAGAATACATGTCAGGCAAAATTACATGTGTAGCAGTAGAAATATTTGCTTTTTCATATTTTATGGTGTGTGACTCAGTTTACTTCATGGAAAAAATTTGTAATATAAATGGCTAGGTTTTTGATGAGCTATTTAGTCATCTTGCCTTTGATAGATTTAAAATAATTGAGATCTGCTGTAAAAATATCCAAATTAATACTTGATACTTCTAAAAAGAGAAGTGTTAAAATAAGTATGTTTTGGATCATGCTTTTCAAATTACTTTAAAACAGGGATTATTCACATATTCTTTTATGGGCTTTCAACTATATGTTTACTTCTATTTGTATGTTAACAATTTTTAAATCAGAATTATCTTTATATTAAAGATAGAGTCTCACTATGTAGCCCAAAATGGCCTCTAAATTACGACTCATGACTCTCTTGCCACAGCTTCCTGAATGAGAGACTTACTCCCATGTGCTACCAAGCTCAGAAAATCAGAGTTATCTAGAGGGCTATAATGCTCAAAGAGATTTTTCAAAGTTTTTTTTAAAACTCCCTGAAATACTGAGGATATCTCATCAAAAATACTGGCAGCAAATATATGTGATATAGTTATGGAAGTTTTAGAAGCAAGAAGTTTGATTATTTTGAATTATGTTTTGAGATTTTGTGATATAAAAATAGCCAATTATTTGCTTCTGATATATTTTGATATTTTTCATTCTTCTATCAAAAATAGGCTAAGTCTGGAAAACAATACTTTAAATGTAGTAACTCACAAATTCATTTAGAATAGCATACATGTAGGCTATTGTATATTCTTCAGAGTTCTCTGGATATTTAAATAAGGAGAAAGGTAGAAGACTCAAGATTCTTAGGCACACAAATGATACTAACTATTGAATACTTGGAAAGAAATTTTAATGTTCTTTTTCACAAGGAATAATATTATTGGATTCAGGAAGATCATGATATGTAGAAATTCAAATTTTTATTTAAAAATTCATATTAAAAAGAAAAAAAAATTGGAACTGTTATATGTTTTGGCCTACTTTATAACTGAAATGCATACCCTAATTTCTTTCCAATGATTGACAATAATAATATATAGTAGGTTGACACTTTTTTTTTGGTTGGATAACATTTTTATTAAGTAAATTAGATAGTAATCTTTCTTGACATTAATAGCTATGGCGTATATTTGATTATAGGCAAGGATGAATGAGATATTTAGAACCATTACAACTCTTATAAAACAGACAAACAGCATAGTGGTTAAAAGCCTGGATTTTAAAGTAGGACTGACCAGGGTTTGAATAGTCACCACCAAGCAGGTTGATTTTTGGTCCTTCAAAAGATGAGCAGAAAATCTGTTCCAGTTAAGCTCGATTATGTTACACCTACAACATTTTCCTTACAGAGTTAAAGTATCAGGACAGCATAAAAACAGAGACTATTTATAAGAATTTGCAAAGCTGAGTCCAATAATTTAAGTCATTATTTAAGATAAGGGTATGATTATGATTAAAAATTTCATGTCATAATAGTTTGAACTGGGCTAAGTGAGAAATACGAACTTAGTATTGATAAGAAAATCATTGATAAATGAACTATTTAACTAGTAAAAAGTCTGTTTCTCTAAGAGAAACTTGACCAATAAAATTAGTTTGCATCAAATTACTGAAACAAATACTAAAATTATTTCTTTGTTTATAACCTTATCTTCCTCAGTAGGAAAAATAAAACAAATCTTGTCAGGTTGATAGAGACTATTTGTGCTGTGGAGTTGGAAATGGTCCCAATGCTCTACACATCCCATTGTGCTCATCCTTTTAGCATGAATTAGAAGGTATATTATTATCCCATAGGGATGTGCTCAGTTCATAGAAAATTTCAAGAAGTAATTCTTAGCTCTGTACACATTATGTTTTCTGTTCTTTGTTGTTGAATTACTATTTGATAGTTCATTTGAAGAGATATTGGCTCTATAACAACAGCAGAGTAGGCCCTTCAGATCATAATTTAAGCATTCCGTGAATAGTAGGAGAAAGATATTGATAATAGTGTATAGGTCACTCTAATTCAGAAGCAAAACTGATACCTTACTCAAAGCATTGAAAATATGATGTCTGTATTGTTGCTGAATTTTCTAATTATACAATTTTGTTCTTGGATATCTGTTGTCATTACAGTTCTCAGAGATGTGTAGTTATGAAATTATAGTATATATTCCATAAGACAATGTATGTTACTTCTTGAGGTGTCAAGATTATTCGTATACCTACTCTACTAGAACTTATTAAATGGCATGGTCCTAACAAGTGTGGAGGTCTTGCTGGCATTGTCCTGTTTGCCTCCTATTCTCTGAAGTACACCATATACATACATGTCAAATAATCATGTCATATTTTTGAAAATTTTCTTTCAAGCTCCTGCAAAACCATTAAGTGGTCATCTTTAAAGTATTAGGAAATATTTTTACATAATTTTTTTTGGTGGGGCTAGCATTTGAACTCAGGGCTCTGCACTTGCAAAGCAGGTACTGTGTTGGTTGAGCCACACCTCCAATTCATTTTGGCTCCGGTTATTTTGGAGATGGGGATCTTGTGAATTATTTGTGTGGGTTGACCTTGAACTGCCATCATCCTGATTTTATCCTCCCAAACTGGTTAAGATTGTAGACATGAGACAGCTTCTTCACATAATTTGAAAACAATTATTTAACCAAATATTTTTGGGGGTGGGGCAGAACTAACCAGTGAAATTGTCTAAAAGCATTTTATAAAGTCCTTAAAAACTTTATTGAGTTATCTTTGGGAGAGGATACATTACTGAGTGCCTAACATAAAGCTGAGACTTCCTTTAGCCTGTATATTTTTCTATTAGTGTTGCCTTTTGCATTGGATAACATAATACACATCCCTGTAGTGAAAATAAAAATAAATTCTATTTTCTTTTTTATGACACTTTCAGTACTCCTCATTTATGTGTTTAGTTCCAGCTTTTGTCTAGTGTTGTATGACTTTGACTGAAAAAACCTCACTCAATAGATATTTCAGTGCAGACAATGAAATTCATCTGAAAAAGGGCTATATTTCTTCCTTGCTTAAAAACTATGTAATGCTGAGTATGTAATGCTGGTTGAAGTTGACAGTTTTTTCCTTTCAATGCTTTAAAGAAGATCCTTCACAATCTCCTAGCTTATAAAGTTTCTGGAAATAAGTCAGCAATATTTTTTTACTTTTGTTACTCTCTATGAAATTGTCTTTTTTAAAATTCCTGCATGTAGCATTTTTTCTAAATTTTTCATTTTGCATGTGTGTGTTTAGATATACATTTGTTTGTTGATTAACTAGTTTTATACTCGTTCTGTTTGGTGTTCATTGAGGTCCTTGGGATTGGTTTGGTATCTATCATTAATTTGGAAAATTCTTAGCTATTACACCATCATTTTTTCCCTAGTTTTCTCTCTGTTCTCCTTCTGTGACTTCAATGACACATACATTTGAATATTTTGTGCTATTTCATATCCTTTTAATACTTTTTATCTTTTTTTCTCCTTGTGTCACATATTGGTGATAACCATTATCTTCCAAGTTCACTCTTTTTTATATTTTCTTTAATGAGTCTCCTGATGAGCCCTTCAAGGGTATTCTTCATTTTTGTTACTGTGTTTTACTTCTCAAACAATTCCATTTCATTATATTTTCTATCCCTATGGTGAAATTATTACCATATTATATAAATATGCATGTATGTATGCATACATTTTATATATGTATATAATTTATTTTTTCCACAACTTTCAATATATTGGTCACAATTATGTTATTATCACTGGATGACAGTTCGGTGTCTTGATATATCTGAGTTTGGCTATGTTGTAGTTCATCTTTCGATGTGTGTGTGTGTGTGTGTGTGTGTGTGTGTGTGTGTGTGTTCAATTGTGTGTTTTGTGTGGTTAGATGAAAGCTGCACACCATGTATAGAATACTAAAGGGTGAGATAAGTAGCATGAAGAATAAATATGTAGTGTCTAGTTCTGGCCTTTAATGTGGGGTTTAATTTTATCTAGTCTTAAAAGTGAAAGCAATTTTGGGGTATTGTTGCTCAGCACATCATTGGCTTCCATTTTTTTCCTTGCCCAAGAATTTTCCTCAGTTACTACTGTACCTTCAATTTAAATACTCTCATGTTCTCTCTACACAGAGGTTTCTCTCAAAGCTCTAATTCTTTTGTGTGAGTACTATAGTTAGCTGTTGCTGAGTGTTTTCATCTTCTTGGAGCTACATGAGTTCTGAGTTGGTGGAGTTCAGCATCAATCATAGGTGCTATATTTCTGGATCTTTCTGTTCTTTTCCCCTAGCTGCAGAGGATCTTCACGTGTTCCTTAAGGGAGAGTGTGTTGATGCCATTCCTATAGACCTTTTGTTTTTCATCACAGTGGAGACAAAGAAGAAGAACCTATGTGGAATGTTGGTTCTGTACTGCTTTAGCTTCAGTTTCCGTACTGTGGGCCTGCACTGAGGGAGGTCTCAGGTTTCTTGCTATGGCAGTCTTTGTCAAGAGTACTTGGTGAGGTCCATGCATAAGAACCTGTGATTGAGTCTAAGCTTCATTAATTCTGCAGCTCCTAAAACTTCTGTGCATTTCTCAACTCCACAGCTCTCAAAGAAGTTCATAGTTGGGTTATTTTATAAGCTATTAAAAACTTTAATTGAATTATTGTCACTGACCTCTGTATCATCTAGCATGAGACCTGGGCAACTACATTTTCAAGTAGCATCTCTCTTTTTATATTTATTTATTTGCTAATTAACTAAATTCATTGATACATTGCAATTAATAAATAGCATTTAATTTGTTTATATTTCCCTAGATTTGAATTACTTAGTTATCCCACAATTATAGTGCTATGATGGGTTCAGGAAAAGTTCTGACTTTATAGATTTTCTGCTGTTTTTTTTTAAGAATGCAAATAATCTTTCTATGTTTCTATCCTATGAGAAATTTGGAAGTACATATTATCCCCTTGGAAAAAATCTGAACATATTTTTCTAATCTTTTCACCATTTTAAATAAAGTTCATACTAAAATTGAGAATCCAAATTTTTAAATATACTTTTTAGTAAATCACTAATGACATTTTTTTGCCCCCAGCTAATCAATACGTGCTGTTGAATTTTCGAATTTTACTAGGTAAGATAATTTTGACTTTGGCAAGGAATAATATTCAAAGATTGAATTGATATCTATGGTGGAATAGCCTGTCTCATGGTTTCCTATTTCAATTTTTTGCTATAAAACTCGTCAAACAGCAAGATTCAATCAAAATTTTCTATAGTCCTTTCTAATACATATTTGTGGAACATAGAGAGTTCACAAACCAAGGCTATACAGATATAAATTTCTCCTCTTTGGGTAATGAAAACATTGCAGCTGGATTCATAGTATTAAGATGATAAATATAAATGAGTGAAGGAGAAAGTAGAGGAAGAAAACCTGCTTGCTGAGAAATTTGTGCCATAGCTCCTGTTGTTGCAAATGTAGGTTGCTTTTTGCTTCTGGATCAAGATAAAGGCTGCAGTAAGCTTTTGGTCCCCAGTGAGTCCCATAAAGATGAGCAGGAGAAGCAAAGACTTGCTAGATTAACAGATTAATAAGTTTTAAAAATCACTAAACTCATAGGACTCGCCAAAGTGGATATCTATATTGGACTTAGACATAATCTTGGGAATTAATGGTCTTTAGAGTCCTACCTGGAGCTTGGGAAATTTAGAAGGATTCCACTGTAAACGCATGAACCACAACTTTATATTTTATTCTCCGTATATAAAGGTGCACTTAAAGAAATCAAAACTGTGAAATATGTAATCTCAGATGGTATTAGAGATAAAATAGTATTTGATTCTATTACCTGTGAAAAGCAGAAGATAGCTCTTTATTTGTAAACCTGAGATTCGAAAACAATATATCCTCATGTGTTCTGTTTTTCAACTGTATCTATTGGAGTATTATTGGGACTGGTTCTTATAATGATGACTTTTTCTATTAAACTATTGACTTGGTTTTCATCTTCTTAAATTCTGAGCTCTGTTGAGTTCAGCCCTGAGAGTTTTACCTACATAAGTAGAATATTTAGCTCTCTCTACCAAAAATAATTTAGTTTTAACAGAATGAGAAACTGCAATAACCACAAAAGATTTGAGAAGAGATTGAAAATGTTTATATCCCTACTTACAATCTAATAAGCTTCTTTGTACATCTGTGACAGAAAATAACTTCACTTTAAATAATAGGGTCAGTTTTCGTACTGTAAATTCAAAAATCTCTTTAGTTTAGGTGTTAGATGTAGATGATCATTTTGTTCCATATCTTAGATGGTAGTTAGTGCTTGGTATAAAATGTTGAACTTATCATATTTCTGAAATGTTGATATTTTTCAATAAAAAGCTTTTGCTTGCTTTATTTATTAGACAATACCAAAAATGAAATAATTTATGTGAAATTAATGATTTCCAAGAAAATACAATATATCAAAACTGACATGAGAATTCCTAATGTGAGTTATACTGTACTAAATTAAGATATGGGATTTATCTCAAAAGTTGTCTCCTGCTACTCTCTATCTCTGCCTCTATCTCTCTCTGTCTCTCTCTCTCTCTCTCTCTCTGACACACACACAAACAGACACACCCAGAATACTTTACTGATGAATGGTACCAAGGTAAACATATGAAATGTACTTTTAAAGTTAATTGATTTGAGGGAAGAGACAGGAAAGGAACTCATGTCAGTTTGGCATATGCATAAACATAACCTAAACACAAAAGCATCGTTTATAAAAAAGGAAGACTGCAGGGCAATACAATTTATGTGTACAGAGTCAAAACGTTCCAAAAAATTAGTTTTAAACCAACAAGCTATGAAAATGTATAGCAATGTCAGATATGGAGGTAAAAAAATTGGTAGTTTTTCTCTCAGGTTGGCAATGAAAAAAAGCAATAATCTATTTTATGAATTCTATTGAACATTGTAAGTAGTGCTATGTAACAAGAAAAAGTAAGCCTGTATAAGAACTAGAAGGAAGAAACTATGTTGTAGAATGAATTCTGTCTCTCCTCCCTGCAAATTTTATGTTCGATTTCTAACTCCTTATGTTTCAATATTTGATCATACTTGAGACAGAATTTTCAAAAAGTTATTTAAAATGATGTACTTGAAGAAGTGGGGTCAAGTTCCATTATTACTGGTGTCCTTATAAGTAAAGAAAATTTGCAAGCTGGGTGTGGTGGTGTGTGCCTGTCATTCCTGGTATTCAGGAGGTAGTGATCAGGATTGCAGTTCAATGGCAAAAAGTTAGAAGGATCACCAACTGAACCAACAGTTCTAGCTATGTGGGAGTCAGAACAGGTAGAGTCACGGTCTGAGAGCACAGATAATCTGAAAAATAAGTAAAACAAATTAAGGGCTAGGGACATGGCTCATATTATAGCACACTTGCTTAACAAGCGTGAAACATTGATTTCAAACCCCAGTACTGTCAAAAACTAAAGAAAAGAAAGAGAGGGAGGGAGGGAGAGAGAGAGAGAGAGATGAAAGAAAGGAAGGAAGGAAGGAAGAAAGAAGGAAGGAAGAAAGGAAGACAAAATTCGACACCAACCATTGTAGAGGAAGATGATATGAAAGTTCAGGGAGAACACTATTTGAACGTGGACATGACCAAGCCCAAGAATGGCCAGGAGCAGATTCTTCCTTCATAGCCCTCAGAAGGAGCCAACTGTGCTAACCCCTTTTTCTTGGCCTTAGATGTAAGAAAATTCGTTTCTGTTGTTTTGGCCATTCAACATGTGGTACTGAGTTATGACAGCCTAGCAAACAAATGTACTCTGTATATGTTCTAAATATTGTATGTTGTTGTATAATACATGTGTGTATGTAGAACATCAAAAATACTACACATAGATTGTCAAAATTTGTAAGGAAGTTTAGGATGTTGAATATGAAATCACTAACAGCTGAACAGAAAATAACATTTTAAAAGATATACCCAATAAAAAATTGGGTTGGCAGAGTGGCTCAAGTAGTAGAGTCCCTGCCTAGCAAGCACAAAGCCCTGAATTCAAGCCCCAGTGCTACTAAAAAAAAAGTCAAACATTTAAGAGTAATTATAATAAATATCTGCAAAACTTCTTTCATGAGAGAATTACAAAATATTATTGTAAAAACTACTAAGAACCAAAGGAATGGAAGAATATTTCATGTTCAAAGATTAGAAAATCCAGTTAATTTTTGAAACTCATTGCATAAAACCTTTGCAGATTATTTGTGGATTTTTATAAGCTAATTTTACAATTTACATAGAAAATTAAAGAGCTAATGACAGTCACGAGACTTCTTGGAGAACAGCAGGTTTGACAGATTTACTTTATTAGAAAACAAGATTTGTTATAAAGCTACACTAATTAAAAGAAAGTGCAGTGTTGGCACAAGAATAGTCTAATAAATCAGTGGAACAGAAAAGAGTGCAGAAATACTCATCTATAGACAAAATGTGACCAAAATAGAAGAACAGGTTAGGGGGGAAAGGACAGACTGAAAAAAATTATTCTGACTCATCCTAATATGCATATTTTAAAATGTATTATGAACGTAAATGTTCTCAGTCATCTACAAAAATCAATCCTGGATGAATTGTAGATTTATATATGACAGACTAAGTCACAAAGCTTTTGAAACACAAAAACAGGATATCTCAAATGATGTCTGGTTAGGAAATTCTTAAATAGGACAAGCCACAAACACATGCACGCACACACACACAAAACTTTAAAAGTGAGTTAATGAGTTTTGTTCATCAATATACGCTAATTGACCAGGCATGCAGTCCATACCTCTAATCCCAGCACTCAGAAGGATGAGGTGGTAACATGAGAAGTTTAAGGTCAGCCTGGCTACATAGTGAAAATCTAACTCAAGAAAAAAAGAAGATATTATTTTAGAATGATATAATGTGACAAGTTATCATGTGTCATTTCTTTAACATTTTTAACAGCATTTTTACTAACATTTTATTTTACTTTATTCCACATATACTAACAATGTATCTTGGTTAGGTTTACCCCCACCAGCATTGTCCCTCATCAACCAACCAGTCTCCCTGTTTTAGCTACTTAAAACAGTTTCAACAAGTTTCATTGTTCTATTTTCATGCAAGTTGTTTTTAATACACAGAACCAACAGAAATTAATGTTCATATGTGGGCAGGAATTTGAACAGACACAGAAGATATTCAAATAGATAATTATTGCATTTTAAAATGATGAAATTATTAGTCATTTTGGAAATGCAAATTAAACCCACGGGACCTGCCTGGAACTGAGGGAAGAAGGGGGCAGGGGGGCAAAATGACCCAAATAATGTATGCACATTTGAATAAATGAATAAAAAACCTCACAATATTACCCTGCATCCTTCATTAGAATGACTAAAATGAGGGACTGGAGGTGTGGCTCAAGTGGTAGAGTGTCTGCTTTGACAACCACGAAGCCCTGAGTTCAAAATCCAATCCCACTGGAAAAAAAAGGACTAAAGTGAAAAAAGCAAAAACAAAGAACAAAAATAGACAATAAGTACCAAGTGATGGAGGCCTCAAAGCAACTCAAACTCTCACTGCTTGTATGAGGAAGTGTGCAACCACTTTGAGATAAAATAGAATAGAAGAGTTTTATTACTTTTTATGGTAATGGGGATTGAACCCATGGCCTGCTGCATGGTAGGCAAGCCCGCTATTGCTTGAGCTGTGCCTCAGTCATCTTGTTCTCTGTTATTATGCTTGTTTGATTTTGAAATGGTGTGTAGTAATGGTTTTCTTGTGACATCTCATACATACAGATAATGTTCTTTTATCATATTTTCTCCTTCATTACTCTTATACCTATCATTCTTTTCCCTTTGCCTTCCACCTTCTATTAGTCTCTCCTCTATTTTTATAGCATTGTTTTTGTTTCTTTCTAGACAGGGTCTCTCTTTCATTTTTACTGGGCTGCATAAACTTGAAATCCTCATGTCTGTATCTCCCAAGTATCTGTGATTACAGGAATGCACCCCATGTCTTTCTATGGACAAATATATGTGTTCTTTGTGACACAGAAATTGCATTCCTAGCTGATACTCAAAACAGGTGCAACTTGTAACAAAATTCATGTTCAATCATATTCATGGCAGCATTATAATTGTTCTAAATTAGAAGCAACAAAAATAGCAGCAAACTGGTCTTTCCATAAAGTCAAATGATAAGGACTTAGGGTAGTTATCCTGTATGAACTACTGCTGCAGAAGAAACACGACTCTCTTAAATTGTATCATGAAAAATTGTTTCAGGCCAGGTAGTTTACACCTTTAATACCAACTACTCAGAAAGAGAAGATTGAGAGAATTGGGGTTCTAGGCCAGCCCTGGCAAAAGGTTAGAGAAACCCCCATGTCATAAAACAAGCCAAGCTTGTTTGTTTTTGAGATGAAGGGACACATCTCAAATCCCATCTAGTTGACTGGCTGAGATAAGAGACTCTCAAAGGTCCACAGTCAGGACTAGGCAGAAGTTTGAGAACCTATTTGAAAAATAAAGTAAAGCAAAAAAGTGTGTCTGTGACTCAAGTGGTACATTGCTTGAGCATGAGGCCCTGAGTTCAAGCCCCAGTACTGCCTTAAAAAACCCCCCAAAACCCATGATCAAGGGCTGGGATATAGTTCAGCACCATAGCGCATAATATGAAAGAATGCACAGTGTTTGTGTTCCTTTATATAAAGCTCTGCATAAAGTTTAAAAGCAAGCAAACCCAATCTGTGCTAATTCTGGAGGTCACTTAGTGGTCACCATTAGAGAAGAAGAATTTGGTGGTGACTGGAACAGGAAACAATAGGAAATGGGGGCCTAGGGTTTTAGAAGGGGACATTTTGTCTTTGGCAGTATTGGGATTTGAACCCAGGACCTCCTGCTTGCTAGGAAGGTGCTTTACCACTTAAATGACATACCCACCCTTTGTGTTTTAGTTTTTTTCTTTTTTCAGGTAGGATCATCACCTTTCACCTGGCCAACCTCAGACAGAGATAGTCTTACCTCTACCCCCTGCATAGCTGGGATCAGAGGTGTATGCCACTATACCCAACCCTCAGTTCTTTTTTCTTTTATTCATTTGGTTTTGGCAGTACTGGGGTTTCAAACTCAGGGTCTTGTGCTAGCTAGGCAAGAGCTCTACCCTCTGAGCTAAGCCCCAACCTACTTTTTGCTTTATTTGTTTTTTGGACAGAATCTCATGTTTCTTTCCCAAGGTTGATTTCAGGCATGCTTCCTATATAGCTTGGATTACAAATGTAAATCACCACGTCCAGCTGGTCAGATGAAATGGGGTCTCACTAACTTTTCCCCAGGTTGATCTTCAGCTGCAGTCCTCTTAACCTCTACCTCCCAGTTAGCTGCAATACAGATGTTTGTCACTTCACCTGGCCCTAATTTCTTAATTCAACTGATGGATGCAGGAATTTTTTGATTTTGGATTCACTGATGAGGATAGAAAATTACATTTTGTGAATTATTCTATATGCTTCTTTCAAAAATGTTAAAAATAATCAGACTATGAAATAAAATAGGCACAGTGTGGGGGAGTGGTACTAGTGGGAGGGAGGAGGGTGAAATAAGGGGATTAAGGTGACAGTGTATTGTAGATGGACTTCATATTCTTATATGAAACAGAACTAGAAAACTTCTTGTAATTGCTGTGAGAGGTGTGGGGAGAGGGATGAGGGGGAGAGATGATAGGGCAAAGCAACCAATGTACAATATAAGTCCAATCACAATTGTCACTATGACACCCCCCTGTCTCATGAATATATCCTAATAAAAATTTATTTAAAAAGGAAAAACAGGAAATGTATTCATTATATTTAGATAAAAATTATTTTCAAAATAATAATCATAATCATAATAAAAATAAAAATTCATAAAGGAAAACTTTGATTATAAAAATAGTAAAGTTGTACAGAATGAAAATTCTGATACTATTGTAAGTAAAACCATGCGAAAGATATGCAATGCATGTGACAATGACTGATTTGTTAATATCGCATATAAGTTAATGCACAACCGTAAAAAAGGTGGAAGAACACTTCATAATTATGCAGACACTTAAAAGATGTAAGATATTCATAATAATTTAAGTTTTCGTTGGAGAAGTTAACAAATTTTGTCTCATTTGTAGAGGAAAAAGTAAGATTCAGAGACCTTCAGAGACTTTTGAAACACCTTTCAGACTTTCTAGATGCACTAATAATACTATTTTTCAAATGCCTGACTTCAAATTTGACAGTGTTTTCCACTGTCATTTAAGGGGATTTAAATGATTTGGGGATCTTGCTGAAATTTACATTCTAGTGCGTGGTGCTGACATGTTGTCCAAGATTCTCCATTTCTAATGTCAAACTAATACTGCAGTCATGAACCACGCAAGGCATAGCAGGAACTCAGCACAGCGCAGTACATGACTACCGCACACATGTCTGGGGACACATAGAAGAACAAAATAAATAATGCACTGACTTTGTCCTTATGGTGATGAAAGTCTAGTAGGAAATTTTAAAAATTCATACAGAGCTGTAATGTGATTTGGTGTTCTGCTGATATTGCCAAACACACAAATCTAAAAAAAAAATACAATACATTTTTGGTAAAATGATTAAGCTCTCAACAGCTTTGTGTACATCTTTAGCTGATTATAATAAGATCACCTTACACAGAAAATACATATAAAATTATCATCATTTGGTTGTATGTATTCATATACTTAGGACATTTTGTAAACTATCTTCTTTGTGAAGAGGTGCCATCTGTGAACATTGATATAGTTAAAGCTTTTAGTTCTTAATAAACAATACAATCTGATTTATTAAGATGTGCCTAATTTGCATAAGTTTATCATTATCTTTTGAGGACTAAGCTTCATTTTCAAATGTTTAAACAAGTTCATATTATGACAAGCAAACATTAAAAAATTTAATCTACTCATAATAGATTTTCCAAAGAATCACATTTCAGCGCTAATCACGGGATATTATAGATATCCTGCCATTTCTATTATCTGAATCTTAGTCTAATTTTGTAAAGCTCATTAGTAAAATATGGATGGTTTGCTAATTTGCACTATGAAGAGTTTTCTTAATTTAACAGATCTCTTAGTCCATAGCCTGTGTGTAATTTCTGGTTTTAAACCAGGCCAACAAATTAATTAGTATAAGCAAATCTTTAGCCATTCTCAAAAAACCATGTGAGCTATTACATTATTATTCATGCTTATAACTTGCTGAAATGATTAATTTATCAGGCATTCTATAGATAATTTGGTAAATAAAATACTTAAAATAAGAAAATGAAAGTTGTGAAATATTGTGTTCAAAAAAATTTTAACATAACAGTTGTAAAGAAATTGGTTTACAATTGGAAGTGCTCAATCATTGAAATGTGTTAAAAACATGGAAGGTAATGTAGATGAGGAAACAAAGCGGTCACAGAGCTAAGCACAAATTTGAGAACTATATTATTTTCTAATTAGTAAATGACACTGCCATACCTTAAAACCCAATAAACCAAATAAATGTAATTGATAAGGTAATTTTTTGAGACACCATTTAACAATATTCATCAGGGATTATCCTGTTTTATGGTATTTTTTACCAACTAAATGTGCCACAAAGTGTGGGAAATTCTTGGTAGTATGCTAAATAACTACATGACAATGAAATGTCTTTGGATAAAATCAAGATTAAAGTGTGATCCTATCAGTTTACCTTGAAATGCTTCTAAACTCAACCTGTACTTTGTTTATATTATATTCAGTTAATATGTTTACAAACACATTAGCACATTGTTTATAATAGCTTTATATATAATATATATATTATAGTAAATAAATGAATGACATAATCAACTCATCTTGACTGTCTAGAATGTGTCAGTTACAATTTCAGATTCTGGGATATGATCAAGAATACAGGAGACAAGAATCCTTGTCCCATAGAATTTATGATCTATACAGATAGATGAAGTAAACAAATAATTTTAAGCAATAAAGGTGGAAACACACAAGCAACATAATAGAGGGTACAAATTGCTGAAGGTGGAGAGTTGAGAAGACAGCCCCTTAGTGTGGTACTCAGAAGAGATACTTTCCAGCTAGAACTGAAGAATAAGTAGGTATTAACACCATGCCAGTATAGGGGGTTTTGGTAAGGGGTTCACTGATAAACGCTCAAGTGAAAGAGTACGGCATGTTTAGGACAATGAGGAGAGTGTAGAATAAATGTCAAAGGAGAGAGATGTGCCCAAAAAAGCAGGAATGGTGATGCAGAGGGGTGGAAATAATAAATGCTCTAAGAAATGAGAAATCTTGGAAGATATGCGAGCTGGGAAGTGACATGGCCAGACTTTTGTGCTTAAGAGAGCTTTGACCACCAAGGGAGATGGGCAGAGGCAGGAATAGTGAGTTAGGAATCTGAAGGCATAGTAGTGTTGAGAAACAAGGCTGGCATGTGGATTGCTAGTCATAGAGATGGGGATTATGTGCACTTTTGGATAAAAGAAGTAAAGAAACAAAAATGATTTTATTTTTCAGGATAGATTGCAAGTTAGGCTTTGTGAATTTTGGTTTTGAGATGAGTGTGAAATTTGCAAGTATAACGTTCAAGAAGGTGGGGATTCATGTCAATGTGGACTGCTGAGCAGAGTAGGAAGGCATAGTTAGGCATATTTAGGGCACAGAATATGTGGTGATAGATGACAATGAAATTGCCAAGAGAGGGAAGACAGAGTGAGCCCAGAAAAATGCTTGGGACAGAACCTTGATGATTTCTCATGTTGATACTGTTCTCTAAGGAACTAAGAAGTAGCAGGCAGACAAACCAAAAAAATCCTTCTGAAGAGCCAATTATGCCAAGAAACCTAAGAGAAATATGAGAATTCTATGCTAATGAAAACCACCACATGTGGTAATGCAGTTTAAGCATCACACCAAGACCTCCAGTTCCATTCTCTATGCCCAGGTCTCAAGCTAAAGAAATGCACCATGTTGATGTGTTTCTATGGAACACATTCTACCCATTACACAAAGATGTGGCATGTGTCCAATTTTAGTTTCTTGAGACAGGGTAAGGAAGGACTGTGCTATATGTATAATTACAATATGCACGTAATACCCACAGTAAGAAGGAAATCTTTAAAATGTCAAAAAAAAATCCCATGAAATTAAAATGTACCTGGAAAAATAACAGTGGGCCTTAACCTGTGTTTCACAAATAAATTTAAATTAACAAATTAGATAATTTACAAAGCAATATGTAGAAGGGGAGATTTAGGAAATAATAGGACACAATTAGGAAAGAGGTTAATGGTAAAACTGAGAAAAAAAATAGGTGCCTAAGAAAGGAATTTTCAACATTTCTGATAAGCTTTATGTTGAGTTCCTCTCCATAGTTTTGTTATATTAGAAAACTAAAGTGGTCATGAGCAGAAGATCTTGAAGCTTGTGACTATTGGATTCAATGTTTTATTTCTCAACTATAGACAGATGAGCATTTGTATATCTTAATTTGTAACTACAATATTTAGAGAAACATCAGTGAAGAGAAAGGAAATCCAGTTGTTTTGTCATCTCAGAATTTTATTCAGGACTATAATGGTCCAAAACCAGAAGTAGGAAATTTTGAACTCATTTTGAAGGAACCAAGTAAGACTAGAATAAATTAACCTGCAAGCTCATGGCAAATCCACAAAATATATTCTAATTTAATCTTCTGAAAAATAGGAGAATGATATCTCACTAGTTTTCCTTCATAGTTTATAGAGTTAATAAGAAAGAGTGCTGGATGTGGTGGAACACTCAGTATAATCTCAGCACTTGGAAGGGTGAGGAAGAAGGATATTATACTGGGTAAATAGTGAAGCTATGTAGAGGAAAAGGAAGGAAGGAAGGGAGGGAAGAAGAGAGGGAGGGAAAGAGAGAGAGAGAGAGAAAGACAGAGAGACAGAGAGACAGAGACAGAGACAAGAGACAGAAGAAGAAGGAGGAGGAGGAGGAAAAGGAGGAGCTGGAAGAGGAGGAAAAGAAGAGAAAATAAGAGAAAAGAAAAAAGGAAGGAAATTTAAAAACTTTTTGGTTCAGAATAAGGCCAATAAACCTGAAGTCATTGTACTCACATTATATTCACATTATATGTATGTAGTTATCCTCAGAATTAAACCTTGCTGATAACTTCTGTATTTCAATACAGCTATAGAGCTTTCTGTTGGAGCTTATACATTTACTAACTTAAATCTAACTTAAATGGAAGCATAACTAAATGTTTATAATTTCTTCAGTCATGTGTATCACAGGGGACGTTGACTCTTCTGTTTAAAAATGACCACAAAAGGTATCAGATCCTCTAGTAATAGCTTTTTAAGAAAGCATGGCAGTAAGAACGTTACAGGTGCATTACTAACATAACTTTTTTCTATCTGTGCCTACAGTAGCCCCCCACAAACAGAAGTAAAATGTCCTGAAAGAATTTCCTTTAAATATATTCTGAATATTTTGTTTTCCTCATAAAGTATTTTCATCAGAAGATGGCAGCAAAATCTCATAATCCATAATGTTTACCAGTCTTTTTTAGCAGTGCAATCAAATTGTTTGGAATATGTATAAAAATCTATTTTATTTTTACTTAAACTGCTAATCTGTTGAAATGCTGCTTGGTATGAATAATGCAACAGCACACTGATTTTTGAAGGCAGTGGGATGAGAGACACTTTATAATTTAAACAACTCCTCAGCAAAAATAAACAATTTATTTGATCCTTTAAATTAGTGGAAATGGTTATCTAACATTTTTAAGTTGTCATTTTAAAAATTTTTCAGAAAAGTACTTCAAAAAATTGCTACAACATAGATTAGAACATAGACTCTTTTAAAGACAAGTTCATATGAATAATATGTAAATATATTTGTTCATGGAATTAGACCCCAAACTCTTCAATTAACCTTTCTGAAGAATAACTAAAACAATGCTTATTTGACTTCCAGAATTATAGTATGGAAAAATATAAAATCTGTGATAAGTAAAAAAAATTTTAATTATTTCAATGACTTTTTTTTCCATTTATTCACATGTGCATACATTGTTTGGGTCATTTCTCCACCCTGCTTCCCTCCCCCCACCCAGTTCCAGGCAGGTCCTGTTCTTTGGTCTTTTTAATAGTTTCTTTTCTACTGATATCTAATTTGATATCAGATAGATACAACTAAGAATGAGGTAAATTTGGTCAGATTCTTATAGCAGTGTGAGTATATTATGAAGAAATAGTTAAGAATCACACAGTGGAAATTTCTTTACACAAAGGTGTGGGGTTCTAACTTAATGACTGAGTATATGGAGAGGCAGATTATATGGTTTCAATGTGCATATATCAGGTGTTTGCCTATTATCATTGCCTTTTCATTTTATGTTGATCATTTATAGATTGACTCTCAGTCCTTCTCCCCACCTTCTATAGGCTGAGGTGTAAAATGAGTCTGAGACATATGAAAACCCCATCTCCAAAAGTATCTTTAACTGGCTTCTTCTTAGATTCCAATCATGGAGGAATGAGCAAATGACTGAAAGATGGAAAGAAGGAAAATGGAGCAGCTTACAGACACCAGGCTTCAGCTTCTTTCTCCACTGCTAGCATTATTAGCCCAGTTGTGGTCAACTCAGCTGGTTGAGAAGCAATCATGTAGTGCCTACCCTTCTGTGGGTCTGAGCACTAACCAAAATGGCTTTTCCTAGTAGAGTATACTAAAAGAGACATATGGTATTTTAATGATAGCCATAGACCTACTGAAACATCTGTCAGGGCTGATGCTATGTATAATATAAACAGTACATATGATATAAAGTGGCCTGGGGATTTCTAACCCTGATTAGAGTATTTCTTAAAGACAAAGCTACTTCAGCAAAGATGTAACTCTCATGAACCTTAAGACAAAGCTCATCTTTACAGGAAAAGTTTAAATGTCCTTTATGAAAGAAACAGTTACAGACTCTGACTGAGTATAGCTATAAGAAAGGAGGAAGAAATTCTGAGAATGGTCTTCCAATTGGGACATGCCTGTGACACCCATCTGTCCTCATGTCTCTGCTTTAAGAGTGTTGTCAAATAAGTTGCTTGAATATCAGATGGTGTTCTAAATCTCATTTTTGATGTAAACTGAACCAAAATTAAGAAGCTCCTGGGGAAACTTATTAAGTACCATCACTCAAAACCCTGAAAGCAACATATTTCCTCTCATTTCTCCAGCTCTGGGGTTTCTAGCCCATTCCTTGCTATTATTAATGCTGAGATTACTCTGTCTGGATTTTCAACCTTCAATACCTGTGAAATCAATTATCTGTATTAAATCCCCTGTGTTAAAATACCTGTCATGTTTTTTCACTAGATCCCTACTACCTGATAGGAAAATAAAATTAAAACCTAGGAAGATTGTGAATCTTAAGGAGAAAGGATTTTCCTTGATTTGTATTTTCTTTTTGAGGTTCATAATAGTTATCCAATTTATATTTGTATTGTAAGAAAAATTCCACTGGAGAGAATAATACCACAAAGAATAGTGTTTTTTACTAATATGGTAAGCTCAGAAGACATGCACAAAAAAATTTATAAGACTGTATGAGAAAAACCTTTTTTCACAATTGAAAAAGTCATTTTGAAAGCAGGAGTTATTGTTATGTTCCATGTGTTCTGAATGCATGTGTATGCATAGTCAGGGATTGGCATACTTTACTTAAATGGACTTAGTTCAGTTATTTGGGATAAAAACCAAAGTTTGTATGGCTGAGAGTTTAGGCATTATACATATTTTCTCTGCTCTCAAAATTGGCTCTTGTCTTAGAATCCAGTTAGTCAAACAAGAATTAAATCTATGGAAAGTGTCAAAAACAGACAAATACAATTAGTATATAACACATATAGTCTAAGGTGACCTCATATAGGGTTTCAATGGTAAAAAACTCAATAGATTATGACTTTACCAGGTACAATGTTTAGAACTTGTGAAACAAAAAATTGCATCAAAGAGACATGAGAGAGAAAGATTCTAGCATGGCAACTTTGTGGAAGTGGTTTATAGGATTATCTTGGTTGGGACAATATTATGGGTTTTTGTATGATTCTGTGGATAATTTGTCTTTATAAACTGAGTGCACTTATTTCTGTGATAAAATAAGAATAACAACAACAGCAAAGTGACATATCAGACAGTATAAAAGGCATTGAATCTGAAGGAAGTATCTAAGAATAAGACCCTAACCCACTTATTAAGAACTGTAAGAAAAAGGCCAAGTTCTAGTAATAGTGACAGAAAGACAGTTTCCCAGGCAGTTGTAGAAAACCATTGACCAAAATAATTGAGACCAAGACTGCTTAAAGCCTTTGGTTCTGCATCAAAATATAAAGACACCTGCTTTTCAAAAGGGTGCACAGAATTGGATATCAGATGATACTGAACCACATAATGTGGGCTTCACACTGACTATAAGCTTTGATTCACACTAAGAACTTCAAATAAGACATGCAGAAAGGAATTTATTTGTTCCAGCTTTCAGGAAAATGAGAGGTTAGGAAAGAGGCTTGGGAGAAACGTATTATAATAGACTGAACAATCCTGGGACAGTGTGGGCTATAGGAGCTTCAGGCTGGCCATCACCATTGATTATTCTTTTTTGATTTATCCCCACCAAATTAACTCAGTAACAGGTCATTAGTAGGATTTTTTTTTCTTTACATAGTTGTGTTGAACTAACGCTTCAATTAGCTCCTCCTTAATGCAGATAATAATAAAAATTACTTAACACTAAAATGTGTTGAAATATAATATCCCCATTGAACTTCAAAGTTCTCCATCTATAAAATGAATGTAATTTCAGTAAACTACTTTCTTTTCTCATTACAATACTGTTTTTAAATAAATGACATCCAAAAGAGAACAATTTGGGACATGTATATTGTAGAAGTTCAAACAATTGTAGAAAATAAGTGATCAAAATGCTAGAGTTATACACTCCCAGATTTATGCTTTTTAAAATTTCTTACCATGGGAAATTAATTTTGCCATAACAAATTGAATGTATTTTATTCATTTTATGCACATTGAACTTGATATTGTCTTGAAACTAAATAGATCTTTCTTATTATAGTCAAAAGAAAAGTTCATTTAAATTATGAACAGTAAAAAGAAAACTTTTTTAAAGAGATAGATTGCATTATTTTTCTGAAGACTAATTTAAAATGATTTAATGTTATTTCAGTTGTGTGTGTTATTTCAGTTCATACACACAGAGATAAATGTACAAAAATCATAAATTGGACTTTTGCTGACACAGAATAGTTTGAAGTAGAGCAACCAACTAATGAGCTGGCAACAGCTGAAGACTTTTTAAATACTTATGTTTTTCCATTGCTGATATTCTACAGGTCAATACTGATGTCCTTGAACACATGTTGGAGAAACCAAATCCCCAACATAACAGTATTGGGAAGTGAGGCTCAATGAGAGGTCACTGACTCATAATGGTTCTATCCCCAAGAACAAGTTAACGCTGTTCATGGGAGAGGATTCCTTTTAAAAAGGACCTCTTTTGTCTCTCTCTCCCTCATCCTGTCTTTGCCCTTCCACCACAGGATGGTATAGCAAAAAGGCCCAGGGTCTTGGACTTCTCTGCCTTTAGAAACAAGAGCCACTAAGATTCTGTTCATTACAAATTAGTCATGTATGGTGTTCTGTTACAGCAGTGTAAAACCACAGAGTAGGACAATCAGTAACCTTGTTACTCAAGTCATACCTGCCATGGGAGGCACGCATGAGTGAAAATAAAGTATTTTGAAACATCTTCAGATCAATTTCTCCTTATGAGAAGTACCTGTGAGTTTATAGGTTATATTTCTATGCACCCATAAGGAGCTGATGACCAGCAAGATATAACATCGCTACTCAAGTGACACCAGTAAAAGAGGAGTTGAATGGGCTCCATGGGACAGTTTCAGGATCACGCTTGCCCAATTATAGATTCAAACGTCTGATATCCTGCTCTATCCTCAGCCAGGTGAAGCTATTAAATGTAACCTGTACCCTGTTGCCTTGTATCACCACCAAAGTGACTTGGAAATTCATTTTTTTCTTAGCAGCATTTTCTGTTTTGCTGGAATAAATCCTCTCTAAAACACTGTTATGGGCTGGGGGGTGTGGCTCAAGTCATAGAGCACCTGCCTAGCAAGTACAAGGCTCTTAGTTCAAAACTCTAGTACTTCCAAACTAACTAACTAACTAGCTAACTAACAAAATAAGTTAAAAAATAAAACAGCAACTTTGTGGGCTGACAGAGTGGCTCAAATGGTAGCCCCATTCCTAGCATGTGAGAGGCATCACAAAAAAAAAAAAACTATTTCATCTTTCAGAAACTATATATAGGAAATAAGCTTTTGAAAGTTAGCCAGTAAAATGTCTTCTTAACTGATTGAAGTTAATTTAATTAAAAATTCTATGTCCAGAACTTTTTTCTTTCTAGTTTTCTATATAATGAGACAAGCTTAATTCACATTCTTTTGAGAGTAAAGTGTTTTTTTTCTTTCAAATCACATACTCAAATCACAGCCATACACTTTTTTGTTTAAATTCTTTCTTTTTTTGAAATTTTAGCAAGGATATATTTTAGCCTAACAGGATAAAGAAGGAAGAAGTGAAAGAAAGAAAAAGAAACATTTCCTGTTCCCTCACAGTTTATAGAAGCAAAGATTCTTGTTTTGATTCCTTTATCCAGCATGCTTTAGGTAATCAGGTTTGAAAGCAATATGTCAATATTGCTTTATAATTAGTAGGACTCTTGAATATCCTACCCTCTCTCCTAAATTATTATCTTTTATTTGTTTTGGTGATCATGCTAATTTTTGTTTTCTATGCTTGTGTTTTCTGTGTGTTTGAAATATTTTGTGATTTTTGCTCTTTCATTGTTAACAATGTAGATTGCTATTCTGAGTATTTTCTTCTGCTATGAAATAGTTCTGTTTTTCCTTAGCCATAAAGGAAATACAAATCAGTATTTTACTGAGATTCCCTCTCATCCCAGTCAGAAGGGTAATCGTGAAGAAAATGAACAACAAATGCTGGTGAGGATTTAGGAGAAGGAATCTCTTATACATTGTTGGTGAGAATGGAAATGGAAATCAATATGCAGACTCTTCAAAAAATTGAAAATAGAGCTACCTACCATATACTACTCCTGGGCAGATATCCAAAGAAATGTGAGTCAGAATAAAATAGAGATAACTGCACATCCCTGTTTATGGAAGCACTGTCACAATATGCAAACTATAGATTCAGCCTAGGTGCTCAACTGATGAGTGGATAAATAAAAGGTGGGATGTTTATGCAATGGAGTATTATTCAGTCATAACAAAGAATGAAATTATGTCATTTGTAGGAAAATGAACAGAACATCATGGATAATCCATCAATGATGAATTTATGGATCATCATGTTAAGCGAGATACAGAAAGTCAACTATCAGATGTTTTCACTTATTTGAAGAATTTAGACCTAAAAGAAATGTGATATGATTTTAAAAGATAGACTATTTGGAGGAGTTACCAGAGGGAGGGTAAGAGACAAAAGTACATTATGAATGCATGAAAATAACATAATGAAATTCACAAAAAACTGTTAGTAAGG
Organism: Castor canadensis; assembly: GCF_047511655.1. NCBI lineage: Eukaryota > Metazoa > Chordata > Mammalia > Rodentia > Castoridae > Castor > Castor canadensis. The sequence continues at coordinate 106,351,576 of NC_133390.1, read as the reverse complement.
AGGAGAAGAACATAAAAAGGAGTGTTAGAGGGTATAGATTTGATCAAAGTACATTGTATGTATGTATGTATGTATGTATGAAAATATCATAATGGATACCTTTGTACAATTAATATACACTAGTAAAAAAGAAATAGTTCTTCATTTTTAAATAAGTGTCACTTCTGAGTGGAAGTTCCATTATGTATAGCTTTGATTGTTGCTGAGATGAATCCACTGACTGGACGCACACATGCACACACTTTCTGTCCTTTGCCTTGCTTTATTTACTACATAACACTTACTAAATAAAACACTTGCTTTATTTACCACATAACATGGACAGTATACACTATGTCTATCTATTTATGTTTTTTGTTTTCCTTTCTCTTCTTCATACAGACTGTATACTTAATGACACCAGGGGATTTTGCTTGCTTGGATCATTTCATTATCTCATTATCTAAGACATGACTTGCATATTATCTAAAATATTACATGGCTAGTATTTGAGAGCTATGTCCTCTGCAAGGATACAGAGAAGAGTTCTGTGGGGTATCCACACCCAAAAGAAATCCCTCATGTCTTCAGGCATATTTTGCACTTGGAAAGCTCAAACAAACAAATGATTTTGCCTGGAAGTAAATTCCATGCTTGGGTGGACAGGATGTCAGACTGTTAAACTAATCTGCAGACACTCCCTAGAGAAGAACTATTGTGGGTTCTTGTCCCACATTCTTAACCAGCCATATATCCTTCTTAAATCGAATTTGTAGTCATTTCAGGACTCTGCAGAACGATCAGCTCTATCTTTGCTTCAAGTTTGCTCTGAGCCGGTAGCTTCTGCCGTTGTTGTTATTGGAAACCTACTCACATTTCCATTTTGCTTGTCACTTTCCTCATTTTTTGTGGTCTATTCCTTTTCTGGTTCCCAGGGATCTTTGAGGGTTGGAGGTGACTAATCAAAATATTCTGGCCTGACGTTTAACCTGAAACTCTCATGCTAGTTTGATAGTTGATTATTTGTACTTAGTCCCTCAAAGTAGTGTAAGAGAGAAAATTATAAAAACTAGTACAAACTCTTGTTATTTTAGTATGTTAATACAGCACAATGATAAAAGGCCCTAAAAAATCATTCATTTATTTTGTTAATGTGTTATTTTTTAAACATTATTTGGACACAGTATTTCAGTAGTACCGCATTCACCTCTAACGAAGTGTTATATACTAGATTGCAGAGAAATTATTTGTGTTTTATAGGCAGCAAAATATGATAAGAAAACTAACCTTACCACAGTAGCAATAGAAAATTGGGTATTTTAATTCAGGTCAAACTTGCAGATTTAAAGTAATATATTCTATCATAGAATTGTTCAGGAGACACATTACTTAACAAATCACTTGAAGATATTCAATTTATTTTAATTGTGTTTTATTATGAAATATTTTGCACTAGTAAACAAATGGGAAAAAAAGGAGACAATAGAGAAAACTATATTTTAAATGAGCCTTAAATTGTCTTTTTTATCATAGGTTTAATTTAACAACAAAAAGATTCAGTTCTTATTTCATTCAGAAATCACTCAGAGAATAGCATAAGAAAAAGTATTATTCATGTTATAAAAAGTCACTTATGCTGACCTCCCTTTTTAAAAATAGCAACGTCTAAAAGAATTCATTTCTTCTCTTAAGCACACTCGATTCCTTTCTAATGCCATGCCTTCAAAGAAGTTGAAAGCTGATAGTGTTATTTACTGACAGGTGTCTTGATTTTTCACATTTAATATTTTCCTTATTTAGGGGTTGTTTTTCAATATGTCACTCAGAAAGAAGCAAGGATGGCCTAAATAGTAACTTTAAGTAAGTCTGAGATTCCAGATCTCTATCAAAAGACAACATTGGAATCACTCACAAATAATAGGATATGTAGGGTATATGTTGTATTTATAAGTTCTAAACATAATAACTTCATTGCCAGGAGTCAGTGGCTCACACCACTAATCCCAGCTACTTGGAAGGATGGTGGTTTTTGAAGCCAGCAAGATTCCATCACTAAAATAAACAGAACAAAATGGACTGGAGGTATGGTTCAAGGGGTAGAGTAACTGCTTTTCAAGCACAAAGCCCTCTTCAATCCCAGTCCAAAAAAGCAAACAACAACAACTTCATCATACTAATTATGTCAGTGTTTGTCATACACATTGAAACAGGAAGGAAACTAACCTTTAGAGAGGTTGAATAATTTTTCAAATGTCACAAATTCTCTAAGTAGAAGATCTGGAATATAAATACTTTTGGGTTTAAGTTTAAAATAAGCATTCTACATCACTGTGTCTACCATTTTATAGGAATTTACACTGCTTCAATGTACAATGAGTTATGCTCCAAATGTGTGAGAGATCTCTCATGAGAAAGAGTTGCATGAGGGAGCAATCACTCAATTATATCTCCTGACAGAAACCCCAGATATGATATTGACAGAATTATTTAACAACTCCTTTTTAAATGTTATTGTTATAAGTCTCTGTTTCTCATATCTTATGGGAAAAATCATTTCTATCCTATTACAATATTGGCTTATTGCTTTGCTGATTATTCCTCTAAAGCTCTAACAAAGATTCCTTTTAAAAAGAATTGAAGATCAGATATTTCATTTCTAGAGCTCTATATAATAATGTGAATTATAACCTTTATATGCTGATCAGCCTTATTTTCATTATTAAATGTTAATTTATGACACATGACAAATTTGTGCATAAGTTCCAAATTTTAGTTCTAAAATGTCAACTGATAACTTTAGGAATGGATTTTATTTTCTATGGGAAACAAAAGGAAGATAGTCTATGAACTTTCTTCTTTCTCTCAATGATTACAGTGACAGGCAACTGATATGCTATAGGGTGATCTCTGATCTCCCTTTTCTTCCATCTCTTTCTTTCTTCCTTTTTGAATCTTTCTTTTTTTGTAGTACTGGAGTACAGTGGCCTCATATTTGCTAGGCATGTGCTCTACCATCTGAGTCATGCCTACAGCCATTTTTGCTCTGTTTTTTTTTTGAGATAGGGTCTAATATTTTGCCTAGGCCAGGTAGGAACACGGTTCTCCTATTTTACACTTCCTGCTACAGTTGGGATAACATGCATGCAACATCACAGGCAGGCTTTTCCATTGAGATGGGGTCTCTAGAACATTTTTTCCTGGACTGGCTTTGAACCTTGATCCTCCTGATCTTAGCCTCCCAAGTAGCTAGAATCATAGAATGAGAGTCACTATGCCTAGCCCCTTTAGGAATCTTTAATTGGCTGGCTTTGTTAATGCTAAAGAACATAAACAATGACTATTCCTCCAAGAAAGTACATTGTGGTATGAAAAACATTACGCTAGAATGAGAAAAAAATGGGTTTTAAAGCCAGACTCAGCCACATATTAATGTGTATATAAAATATCAACTTAAGAATACATCTGCAGGATTGCTGTGAGGATTAAGATAGGGAAGAAAAATATTAAGAATAATATATATGAAAATTTAAATAAATGTTAGTTTTCTTGCTGTCTCAATCTATTGGACTAAATAACAGTCATTACAAAGGGATTCTGTTTTTCAAATAACAAAAGCAACAGTAAAAGGACAAAAAGATTTTCCTTTAAATTTGCACATGTGCTGAGGAATGCAGAATGATTTGTTCAACCTAAATAAATTCATATCAATGCTTTTGGAATTATGTCAGTGACTCAAAGTCAGATTCACCGTAACTTTGGAATGATTTTAGGAAATAGCAAAAAACAAAATTTGCAATTAACATTATGAGTACATTTACACAATAGTGCTCACAGAATGTTTTCTCTTAAGATTATGACCTGTTTCTACTATCTGACACCTCACTCCTTTTCAGTCTGGCTTCTGTCCAAAACACAACACTGGAACCTCAATTCAAACTTCACTACTAGCCTCATAGTTGCTAAATCTCGGTATTCTCTCTCTCTGACTTTATTTAACCACGGAGTGTGGGAACAGGTAATCTGTCATTGGCCTTTTATTAGACTAAAATGTGTTCCCTTCAAACTTAGTAATATTTAATCCCTAATGCCAAATGTGATGGTATTTGCAGATGGGACCTTTGCCAAGTAATTTAATTTAGATGAAGTTAGGAGGGTGAGACCCACATGGTAGGATTAAGGACCTTACAAAAAGAGACACCGAAAAACCTTGCTGTCTATGTCTGCCATGGGAGGACACAGGGAGAGAGCAGCTTTCTGTAAGCCAGGAAGAGAGTCTTTTCTAGAATCTACTGTGCTGACATTCAGACTTCGAGCCTCAAGAATAGTGAGAACTTAAATTTATAATTCATGTGACCATTTCATGATATTTGTTATGGTATATGAAGCAGATGAATAAAGAACTTTGAGAAAAACTTGGAATGTTCTTCACAAAAATGCAAGGCTGTGATTGTGGCTTATCCTATGTAGGCCTGAGTCTGAGATGGTCTTGGAGAACCCAGGTCTCCAGCTTTGCCTGCAGTTCTTGGTACCAATGTGACTGAGAATGTGATATCCTGAAGAAGTATTCAGGACAATCTGGCTTGAGTCCTCATTCCTCTGAGAATATGATGTTCTAGAACACTTGAGATCAGCGAACCCAGTGGCCTACAGAGCATATGAACACAAGGCAGAGTCTTCTGGGGATCCCTCAGCTGTGGTGCAATGTAAGACACATGTAGATGATAACCCATCTGCTCTGGTCAGCTTCCCTAAGCCCCAGATGTTTGGCTTACTATCCTAGGCTTCTATTTAACCTTGTTGCTTATTGGTGAGTGATAAATTTGCTTTGATTGACTTGTTTCATGAGCATTCTGTCTTACTGGACTCAGGCATGGGTATTCTGAGCTCCTACCAGATATGGTATCTGTGTACTCTGCACTTATGTCAGTACTGTTTCCAGAAAGCAGCATTGAGGAATAGTATAATTTTCTCTTTGACATGCACAAACACACATACATGCACACACAGTCTTACTCACTTTTCATACCCAAATCAGATTCCCCATACATTGTGCCATCAACTATAATGAAAACCGCTACCTGTACAGCATCCTTCCGGGCTGTGGGACTTGGGGGCGGAGGAAACTGTTACACATACTGATGTGGGAGCATCAGTCCTAGTGGTGTGTTAGCACCATCTCTTGAGATCTTTAGCAGAGTTGAGCCTCATATACTGGCCTGGCAGTGGCTGAAATGTCTTCACAGGTCCAGCAGCTATTGCATTGACTGCTAATTTCTTTCCTCCTCTGTAGAGGGAATCCACACAACTGTTACTAGAACTAATAAGTGAATTTGGAGTCATAGTATGCAAAGTTAAAGTACAAAGATCAACTATACTCTTATATGTAAGAGGTCAGCAACTTTTTTGTGCAAAGGGCAAGATAGGAAATGATTCAGGATTAGCAAGCTATCTATCTGTCCCATATTAAAGTCTGCAGTAGTTGCCTAACTGGACATAGAGAATAGGTAAAGGTGGGGAGGGCTGTGTTTTGTCGAATTTATCTATAAAGCAGACATGGTCTGTGACACGTTTGCCAACTCGTGTTAAATAATACAATCATGGATTAGAAGACTAGACATTGTAATTGTTGATCTCTAATTTCTTTTACCCATGTTCAGTAATCCTCTTGTAGAGGTCTTGGAAATCTTTTTCCAGATCTATTTCCCCCTAAATAATGACTTTATTATATGGTTATAAGTAGAATTATTTAACTAAATATATATATATGCATATATACATATATATGCATATATATATATATATTCTTGGTTACTAATACAAAATATATTTAATTTCTGTATATTAACTTTCTTTATTCAAACTTGCTAAATACTTTTATTAGTTTAGTTGATTTAAGGTTACTAACTTTTTTTTGTAAATGAATATGTAATCTTAGAATAGTAACAGTTTCATTTGTAAAAAGGTCTAATGTTTCTGCCTTTTTCTCTTTACCTTATTACTGAACCTTTAGCAAAACATTGAATGAATAGTTCAGTGTGCATATTCTTATCTTTTTATATCAATATTGAGGAAAATTAATATTGAATCATTAAGCATGTCACTTGTAGAAATTTCATCAGAACTCCTTTTGCAGATTAAAGTTCTCCCTTATTCCAATTTCTAAATTGCTCAAAATATTTGCATTAATATACCTATTTTTGTCAAATTAACATTTTTTGCTTATTTTTGTCAAATGCTTTTACTATATCTATAGAAAAAAGATTTTCTCCATTATTTTGTTAGTATGGTGACATGCAAAGTTGGTTTTAAATGTAAAAGTAACTTTGTGTTCTTGTATAAGACCCAAATAGTTACAATGCATTATTATTTATATACATTGCTGATTTCATGTTTTATGAAGTTCATCTGCCATTAGGTATATTACCATAAAGTTGTTTAAAAATAATCTCTTATTATACTTTTACAGTGTGTGGGATTTGATATTATAACACTAACTTTTAATATCAATAAATTATATATACTACTTTGATTACTCAGCGTAGGAATTTATCAGTTTCTTAATGTGCATTTATCTTGATGTATTGTTTCTTTTTCTGCTGCCTGTGTCCTAAACATGTTTTTTTTTTGCTAGGTTCTTGAGTTTTAGACTTTTATTTCTAACATATATTTAATGCTAATGCCATACATTTTAATAAAATGAATCATCAAAAGAAAAATTGTCTTTTATATTAACCAATTTGTGCCTAAAAGCCACGTATGATATACTTCATTCATCACTGCAGATCCTAAATCTAACTTGGTTAGGGTCAAATACCTCTATCATGGGTAAATGTTCAGTTCTTAGATTACATCTCTGTCATGTCTACAAGATGCTTTCATTTTCCCCCATGCATGCTTGGTTAAGTATTTTCACAGGTACTTGTACTTTATGCATGCATTATTTTAGTGCATATCAATGTCTATATTTTGTATAATACACAAAATAATTGTGTGGTTGTATATCATATAAAATTACAATTTTAGCTTTATATTTTATTGTCATATTATTGTTGATTCAGGTGCATTGTGACATTTGCAAAAGTTCTTAAAATACTTCATAGTTGAATGAATTAATTCCCTCCATTATTCTCCTTTATCTCTCCTCCACCCACTCCTGTTATAGCTTTAAGCATGTCTCTTTTTTCCTTTTTTGTACATGAATACATAATGTTTCAGTTGCATTTTATATGTTTTAATATATAAATACCCATATGTATTATATGTTCGTGTACTGTTTTATATATGTACACATATAGGGCTTTTCCTTTTCTCTTTCTCAGTTAGCCACACTGTTCCAGGTTCCTCTCCTTATATTCTTCATCTTGAAAGATGAAATATTTTCTATTGTGTATATGCTGACTGTTTCACCACTTTCATGATGACAAAATGGACTTGTTGCAAATTATATTTCCAATTCAGGAACAGCTTGATTTTTGCTCTAATCCAGAGACTTTGTGTACTTTTTACACTTAATTTTTCTACTACTTATAGATTCTGCTTGTGGAAACATCATTGTGTTAGAACTTCATGTCTCTAAACCACAAGCAGAAATTTATAGATGTCTAATTTATAGTGTACAGATTTAGATCTCCTATGTGAAGAAACACTCCCTGATCTATGTGATAAAATCATATAGAATACTAAAAAATAAACATTATTGCAATGCAATAATTTATCTTAACTGCTTTTCACTGCAGGAAAATAGAATAGATTGGGTGGTTTTTTAACTTAGCTTTTTATTTTGAGAAAATTGAGATTTACATGTATTTGAAAAAACATAAAAAGACACCATGTATCCTGTCTTGTTTTAGACAACATTAATGAGTTGTCAAATTAAAACATAGTTTCCTAAGTAAATTGACAAGGACACAGTCTGTCAAGGTCATTCATTTCCTGTTTTGTAGGTGCTCATTTGTGTGTGCTTAGTCAATTTTATCACAATCTTGGTTCACAGACCCACCACCTCAGACAAGGTACAGAAAAGAGATCGTTTGTGCTGCTTTTTTATGACCAAACAACCTCCCCCAAAACCTGGTAACCAATTATTTTTTCTCTGTTTTTGTCATTTCAACAACATTTTTGGACAATATATAATTTCATTTTATCTTTGGGGACTGACATTTTTTATTGTTATGAGTAAAGCTGATATGAATATATTCACAAGGAGAGTTTTGGGGGAAACATGAATTTCCATGACAAAGATTTCAATTGAACTGTAACTTAATGTCTAGTTTTACTAGAAGTGGTGAAGTTATTTTTCTGAGTGATTGTACCGTTATACATTTTCACCAGCAACATATTTATTCTGTATTTCTGCATCCTTACAGAAATTTATTTTTGTCACTTTCATTTATATTGCTACTCTGTTATATATGTAGTTCTATTTTACTGCAGTTTTAATTTGTATTTCCCTGAGGTGTAATGATGACAAATACTTTTCTATGTGCTTTTTTTCCATCTTTATATACTCTTAGAAAAAAATGTTGCTTTGTTTTTTGTCCATTTTTAATGGGATATTTTCTTTAGTGTTGAATTTTGAGATTTTTGTATATGTTCATGATACTGGTTCTTTGTCACATATGTGGTTTGTAAATATCTTCCTCATTTACTTTTTGTCTTCTTAAAAATAAAAGTTTTAAAGTTTGATGTAGTTCAATTAAGCAATTTTTCTTTTTATGTGTAAGAACTCTGAATTACCTTAGATCCTGAAACTTTCTTCTTATGTTTTTAAAATTGTTTTAGTTTTACACTTAAAGTTTAAATTTATGATCCACTTAAAGTTAATTTTGATATAATATGAGACTCATTTAACATTTGACCTCCTTAATGGATACTCAATACCTTGATTATTTCAACAAGTAATCATTCACTTGTTGAAATGGTCATTCTTCCACAAAAACATTGTCATTGTCAGTTGAACACATTTTTGGCTTTGTGTTCTGAGCCATTGCTGTATGTGTTTATCTTGCCAATACTCTTCTTTATTGATTGTTATAGCTATGTAGTAATCCTTAATATTGGGAAAACAACTCTTTATACTTTTCTATTTTCTATTTTAAGATCATTTTAAATATCTAGAGTCTTTGGCTTTCCATCTAAATTTTAGAATAAATAAGTTTATATCTCTAAAACATTTTCTGAGATTTTGAAAGAAATTGTATTAAACCTGTGGATAGATCTAGGGGTAATTATCACTTTTTTGTTGTTGATTCTTCCAATCTACACAGAAGAAACATGGTATATATTCTGATGTTAATTTCTATCTTCATATGTTCATTGTTGGATATTTTCAAAGATTAAATAATAAATGCATTTAATATAGTAGAGAATAGTTTTAATACAGTAGTAATTATACCATGGTACCAAGACTTCAAGTTTCTTTTCAAATTTAGCCAACATTATATCATCCAAAACATTGAAATCTCCCTGCAAAATATTTTGAAATTAAGGACTAGCAAAGTGCCTCAAGTAGTAGAGTGCTTGCCTAGCAAGTGTGAGGCCCTGAGTTCAAACTTCAGTACCATAAAAAAATATTTTGAAATTAGGTTGAGCATATACCATAATAAAAGAGTTTAATTCAAACTCTTTGCTAAATCACAATTTTTATTAGTACAATTTAATGCATTGAGGTTTTTAATCTGCGAGTAATTTATAGAGATAAGTATCATCAGAAAAAGAGCTGGCAAGGAAGGAAAGGAATAAGTTTTGTTTGAAATATTTTTGAGTACTGCAAATAGAATTGTGTTTGGAAAGAAGTTAAATAGGTTGCCTTGATTACTTGACTAATTCAATTATTTAGGGGATGGGTGAGGTATTACTTAATCCTTACTGGAGAACATGTGGATCTGGGAACTTGCTTTCCTGTATCTTTAGAAGACAGGGATGTAATCTTCATATATTAGCATCATGCCGAAGTGGTTCCCTTGGGGCGTCTGGTTCTACTTTGTTGAAAGTTGCTCATTTGTTCTGAAAGTATCCCCTTTTAGCTGTATTAAGAACAGAGAAGTGGATATAAAAGACAGTTATGTTCTTTCTTTTCCAGTTCTACCCTTCACCTATTCCCTGAACACATAACTGCATTAAAGATGTGTGCAGATGACACATAAATTACTAGATAAAAGAATTATGGCCAGGTGCGGTGGCTCATGACTCTAATTTCAGTTTTATGGAGGTCATAGGTAGGACTGCTGTCTGACACAAACCCTGGACAAAAATGTGATACCTAGCTGAAAAATAACTAATGCAAAAACAGGTTTGGGTGTGACTCAAGTGATAGTGTTATCTGTCTAGCAAGGGCACATTCAAACCACTGTGCCACGGGGGCAACTGTATAAAAAAATTATAACTGTATTATGTGTATATGCTGATAATTTTGCCCAAGGAAGTCCCTACATTTCTCTAGTGACAGCTGTGATAATCACTGTAATTTGTGTCATCTTTCTAATAATGTGACACCTTAAATAGCCAGAGTTCACTTTGGACTCACATTTGAACAATATTTATTTTTGAAAAGTTATTAGCAGAATTATGTACTCCTCTGTCTTAGTTTTACTAGGTTTAAAGTCAAACTCTGATGTGATGTATTACTTGGTGGTGGAGTAATTAATGACTAACTTATGTAATTTTTAAATAGCAAAACTAATAATCTTCTGCTGATTTGGATGTGTGTGCAAATATGTATACACACAAACAGGCACATATGTATGACTTTAAAGACAAATATTTATTGCCTTTTCAATTCCTATTTGACCTCCAACAATGGTTCGGGTTTTCCATTGGATGTATGACTGAGTTCTAGGCTGCTTTCTTCCACAGTGAATACCTGTAAGAAACCAGCCTGCTAGAATCATTTCAATTAACTGGGTCTCCAAATTAAGTACTGTATATCAAAGCCTTCAGGCTTCAGACACACTGCAGGGTTCTTTTCTTGGTAAATGAAGCATGCTTTTTGGAGCACTGTGCACATTCGTGGATAGTAGTCTAGGGGAAAATAAAGTGTTGATTGTCTTAATATCTAGTCTGGATAGAAGTGAGCCAGGAAGTAAGCTTTGGTAAATAGAAACATACTCAAGATATTTAAAAAGGTGGTGGAATGGACTTTATGATTTGGAATGTCAAACAATATAATTAGCTAAGAAAGGGTCAGATGATCTCATTTCACTGAATAGCTTGTTGGTCAAAGGCTGTTTACTTTCTTTACAAATAGTTTTCCTGGTGCAATTAACACCTGCTTTTTGAAATCACTGGAGAGAGAATTGAAGAAGAGGAAGATTAAATATTAGAGTAGATATTAGTTTTTGTTTTCCCTGAAACCCCTTCTGGTATTAATGTATGCAAATGTACTTAAAGGTTTCATTTTGTCTCTAGAACATGGACTAGAAAAAGAAACAGAGCTTCCTACTTAAAACACTCCAGTGCTTCTGTGCTGAGTGTTACTAATAGCTTTGTTGTTCTAGTATAATTCTCTTGGTGCTCCTCTTTCCCTTTGTAATCTGCCTTTCATTAATTGAAGCAGAAAGTCTTATGATTTGAAATCAGAGGTATATGAGGTGTGAAAATATATTTGCACGTATCTGCTAATGAGACCAAGATTGTAGTCAACACAACAGGCCATATGCATCTCTGTGTGTGGTTATATTTCACAACAGTCACTTTAGGTAAACAATAATTTTATCCATTCTTGTTCTTGTATGAATTATTTTTTCAGTTTTCCTTTATCTGGTTTAGGGCTTTTTGACAGTTTTTGAAATGTCACTATATGGTATGCCTTTCAAAACTTTAGGGTGAATTTATCTTCCATAATTAGTCAGCTATTCAAAGTAGGAGGTAATCTATAGGGTGGATAAGTTAATGACTATAAACTATTCCTATTCTGCATTTACTGTTCACTAAATCTTCTCTTTCAGTGTAAAGGGAATAGATGAGACACTAATGGGACAACCACCACAATTCAAGTGAACCCCAGAAAAGCCACCAGTGAAACAAAGTTTACCAGATCCTAAGCCTCTGTTCTGCTATTTTGCTCCATGCAGGGTCCCAGTAGGTAGGAAAGGTGTGATTGATACCGCTTTTCACCACTAGGATAGTAAAAAAAATAATACATGTAGTGCCTATGTGGTTCTGGGGCTCTCCTGCTTAGGAATATGCTATATGTAGAATTCAAATATCCTCTGCACAAGGTTACTAAATGCCATTCTATTTTCTCCCACTTTCTTGTGTTTAAGGAGAGCAAATCTGTACTTTCCTTTTGCCATACCTGAATTTCTATATGCTTTGCTTAGCAAAACTTTATTCTTGCTATCTAAATCATGTTCAATTAATTACATAAGTTTTATGTTTTTTTATAGAAATTCCCCAACTTATATAACAATGCAGTTACACAGTTCTCTTTACAAATGTATTTAAATATTTATTAGCTAATTAAATGATCTTATTCGACTGCAATGTATAATCTTCTTGGTACAATGCATCTCATTACCTTCCAGACTATAAAATTAATTATAATAATATGATGGTAGAATTATTATAGATATAGCTAGTGCCTATCATTCCTTAGGAACAAAAGCAAATGACAATACCCAACTGATCAGATATAACTTCACAATGAAAAGCATCTCCTTTGCTTATTACCAAAACTTTAATTAAAAAGGATATCCATGAGAATTTTGCTTTATTGCCATTTTTACCTAGCTTACCTGAGGATTATACTCATATCACGCAAGTTCCTCCAACATTGTCTCAGGACACACATTATTTCAAACTTAAATTCTGCCCTAAAAAGGACCATAGAAGCTCACAAATTCATCTGACTCTGTCCCCTAAGTTTCTTTATCCATACCATAGTAATGCAACTTCAAGTTTCTGATGTTTTTGCAACTCCTGTTCCAAACTTATTTAATATCATTTTAAAAAATGATGTCAAAATTTTAACTTTTGTTTGTTTATGCTTATGTAGTATATGGAATTAATCTGAAAATGTAAGAGAAAGCAATGCTTTTCTATACCAGGTAAGTACAATTAACAGGATCAAATTATTGTCTCTTTTCCTCCATTTTGACAATGCACCATTAAAATTTATCTAAGATCATGGACATTTGTATTTTTTGAATACCATTATTTCTACTATGGTTTAGAAGAATTACAAATATTTCCCCAACTTCCCATGCTTTCTTTGACTATATTGTCAATAATTTAGAGAATTGGGACAATGATTCACAGGCATTAGATCCAAATATGTCAACAAAAGAAGAGGAGGTATTCAGATCTCACTTGTCAAAGCTAAGTGATCTAGCTTAATTGTTCAGAGTAGAAATCAACAAACCATTTCCAAAGTGCAGGTAGGTCATTTTTTTCCCTTTATAATCCATAATCTCTTCCATAACTACACAAATCGATACAAATTAAGCCATTGAATGGATATGACTGTGATCCAACAAATATTTACTTATGAAAATAAATGAAAGACCATTTATTCAGACAGGGTGGATAAGTTAATGACTGCAAATTATTCCTATTCTGAATTTACTGGTTTCTAAATCCTTGTTCTCATGCACAGGGAATAGATTTGATTCATTGACCATAGTTTTCTCACTCTTAGTTTAGATAGATAAAATCAAATATAAATGTTGCCTATATCTGAAATTAAATGAGTAAATATAATTAAATTTAAGTATGCTCATTAGGCCAATGTACTTTTCCCTTGTCCTATAAGACACTTGTTTCAACATCACAAAACTCTTATGTTGCATAATAATAAGAGATTAAATTGAACAATTTCCCCCTGAAATTGTTTATTTTTAATGACTATAAATGATGACAGTATATTTTAAGACAAGGAATAATGGGAGATATGTATCAGGTGTAGAATTTATAATTTCAGCTTTTCTTATGACTTTACATTGAGATATCATTACTCTTTGATGCTTCTGAATTTTAATTACTATCATGATGGAAGCTCTCTACTCACACCTCACAGACAATATTTTTATAAAAGAACAAAAATGAATAGATGTCTCATCATCGTTTTTTATTTTAACAAAATTGCTATGTTTTACAAGTTAAGAGCTATGTAATTTTTTAAAGAAACAATTTTAAAAAGTAAAAAGTAAGCAAAGATGTTACTTAATTTTTTACCAATTGTTTCGCTTATTAACTTATTAATTTATGTATGCATCTTTGTTGTGTACAGTAATGGGAAATTATGAACTTTATTTGTCATAGTCTGTTTTGTGTTCCTAAATCAAAATATCTGAGGCAGGTAACTTTAAAGGGCTTATTTGGCTCACAATTCTGGTGGCTGAAAGAACCAAAGAACATGGCACTGGTGTCCAGGTCAAGGCCTCCTGACTAAATCTCAACATGGGAGGAGAAGTAGAAAGAATTAGCTGGATGTAGGTCCTCTTGTAAGCAAGGAAACCAGAAATTGAAGAGGGGCCAGATTCACTCTTTATAACAACTCAGTCTCACAGGAAATACTTCAAACACTTTAGAGGGTTGTGCTCCCAATAACCAAATCACGTCCCACTAGGCCCCAACAATTAAAGGTTCAGCCTCTCTCAACCCTGCTACACTAAGCCAAACATCTAGCACATGAACCTTTGAAGAACAAATTACATCCAAACCATAGAAAAATTCACGCACAGGAAATCAATGTGAGTCAATGCCCTGTATAGCTATCCTTATCTCAACCAGCAAAACCCCTTGTTCCTTCCTATTATTGCTTATACTCTCTCTACAACAAAATTAGAGATAAGGGCAAAATAGTTTCTGCTGGGTATTGAGGGGGGGAGCGGGAGGGGGTGGAGTGGGTGGTAAGGGAGGGGGTGGGGGCAGGGGGGAGAAATAAACCAAGCCTTGTATGCACATATGAATAATAAAAGAAAAATGAAAAAAAAAAAAAAGAAAAATTGTACTTTGGATACTGGATGAATTGAAGAAATTTAAAATGTTCAGAAGAGCTATAAAGGAAGTATTTCTCTGCTTTCTATTTCCTGAAAGGGAGTGAATAACATCTTAAAGAACTCTTATGAAGACATTTTGCCTCTGTGATAGTTTATGTGCTTCTGTTTCATTTAGAATAAGTCTTTCTGAGGCCTATTAGAATGTCTGTTCCCTTTCTTCCAGGTAAAATCACAAATGAAAATGATCAGTGAAAGAAAAATACACACAATACTTGAAATATATTTCTTTGTTATGTACCTCTAGAGAATGCAAAATAAAAAATAAGTAAATGTGCATAGATCTATGTGTTCATATGTTAATTTTAAGTATAATTTATTAGTTTAGAAAGTAGAATTTTAATATCTAAGCATTTTCAAATGTTACACAATAGAACCAATGTTTATTCTAAAGTAGATCTCTTCTGGAATGAATAATAGGACTGTGTTGACATTCTGAGTAAAATGCTGATGGCAGGCACCACAAAAATGGCATTAATGTTTATGAGAGTGCTTTAGCTTCTATTTTACAGCAAGTGGTATTAAGTACATTGTCTCCTTGGGATGCACTTCTTATATTTTAAATGCCATTTAAAAAATCTCTTAGTTTCCCATACTCCTCCTGAAACAGAAACATATGTTAGAAAATATTTAGTGAATTATTTATAAAATCACTCAAGAAATTAATCATACAATGAACACTTAAGATACAATAGTTTCCTGAATAACTTAAAAAAACACTTGCTCTAATAAGAAATATAGGTGACACATGTTCTTAATTTATTGGGAGAAAAAGTTACATTTTCTTTTAAATTCTGAATACTATGTTTATAATCCTAACAACTTATTTTCCTTCCTTTCCTTCTCCTTCTTTCCCTTTTTCTCTCTCTCTTCCTTTGTTTCTTCTCATAGGTCAAAGAAGCATTCTCAGCCTCATGTCAGGAGGATCAACAGTTACAAGACATCCCACACTGGAAAGATAAAATCAGAAGCAGGTTATTAGCTACATACACTCAAAGTCTGGGGGAGGAGGACACTGAGTCATTCAGTATATGTAATGTTATCTTTGCGCTCCTTGAGGAAAAGACAACGGAGTTAAGATATTGACTGCAAGGATCATGGAACAAGAGTAGCTATCCATGCAAGGATAGATACCTTGCCTACCACCTGTACTGCTGCTTCCCTTGTTCTTGTCATGCATCCTTCCTTGACTTCCAAGGCTGTATGCATTAAAGGGGGCCTCAGGCTGCTGCTGTACCCATGGAGATGGTGTACTATGTCCCTTTAGAGACTAGCCAAGTTAGTAACAGAAAATATTTTCTGGTCAGATGGCACTGGTAATGTTAATAATACTAAATATTGTTTTGGGAGTCTTAATGATGGGGTTCCACATTACAGATGTGATAAATCTATGATGAAGTACTAGTCATTACTTTGAGGGTAAGAACAGACCAAAAAAGTCTATGAATGGAAGAGCAGTGGAGATAATCATGAGGTCTACAATAATGAGCTTCAATATTTGAAATCATTGTCTTAATTCATCTTAGGCAATATTGACAATACCATGGACCTTAGTTAAAGTAGTTATGCAATAACTATAAAATATTTTAGGGCAATGTATTCTATGACACAGTTCTGATGGTTATGTTAAAGAATACTTATTATTCTCCTAGTGTATATTCAGTAATTCTGAGATTACATGGATAAATACAGCCAACCTGTAAAATTTTTAGGAGAAAACACAGGGAAGAGTATTAATGAACTTATATATGGCCAGTTTCTTAAATGAGATAATAAAAGTGTATGTAACAACTTTTTAAAAGTAGATAAATTTTGTCTCATCAAAGTTTAAAACATTTTTAAATGTTACACTGTGGAACACTATCAAGAGTGGAAAGAAGCACTGCAGAAAGAGAGAAAGTTTTTTGAAAGTCATGCTTGATAAGGGTAAAATACCTTGAATATATAAAGACCTCCTATAATATAACAGCAAACATACAATCATTTCTATAGTCATATTTATAAATTATGTTCTCCAGAGAGTCTTGAATCAGTGTGTGAAAATTTCTATCATCTATGGGAACAGGTATAATTGTTAAGTTCTTTGGCATTAAGTCAGTTTTACATTAAACTCTTGATTGTGTCATGGCAGTGGAACAGACCGTGGCAAGAAAGGTCATTTGGCGAGGGAGACTTACTGATGGGAGCAAAGTAGGAAGAGGAACTCAGGCTTATAACGCTGAGGCTGTGATGACTGGCTTGCCAGATTTCAATGAAGGGCATAATATTGAATTTTATACTTTTGTCTTTACCTACTTCTCTCCTCCTTCCCTTCCTTCTTTCCTTCTCACACTTTTTTTTTTCTTGTGAACACTTATTCTACACACAAATAAAGGGTTCATATCCTAAATAGGGATTTTTCAAAGCTATCATCTATTATAACAGATCCATCTTCATCCTATATCTGTTATAAAATATTTACATTATCACAGTTATACATATCTACCCCATGTCCCTGGTAGTAATAAATGAGATTGTAGCTATAAAAAAAGGCAAAATTCCTGCTTCCATAATTTTTTAAGGTTGAACTGTGTTGCTCCAAATTCATATGTTGAAATTCTAACCCCTATTACCTCACAATATGACCTTATTTGCAGTTAAAGTCCGGATAGAGGAAATAAAGTCAAAATGAGGTTCTTAAGTTATACACTAATTCAATAAAACGGGTGTACTTATAAGAAGAGGAAAGTTGAAAAGAGACATGCACAGAACGAAGATGACGTGAAGATACTGGAAAATAATATGTAAGCATGAACATGGCCTCCACAGAACTACTCCTTTCTGTGAAGCCTCAAGAGGAACCAACTCTGTCAACATCTTGATCTTAGACTTCTAGGCTTCAGAATTATGAGAAAATAAATTGCTGTTGTTTAAGTCATCCAGCTTGTGGTAATTTGTTACGGTGGTCCTAGAAAATGAATAAAATATTCCAGGTAAGAAAGAAAAAAATAGAACCATCAGTTCCTAAGCTAACATAAATAAGGTATCATGTATTCTGATTTCATCCACACTTTAATAATTTTGATAATGTTTGTATAATACTCTTTAAACTATTTTTAAAATTACAGAAACATTTAAAATATATGCATGGCTAGAACTGCATGCTTTGACAATTTGGCCATGTATTCCGATTTCATCTACACTTTAATAATTTTGATAATGTTTATATAATACTCTTTAAATTATTTTAAAAATTACAGAAACATTTCAAATGTATGCATGGCTAGAATTGCATGCTTTGGCAATTTGGCCATCTCAAGTGCCTGCCTAAATTTATCCAATTTATCTTTTTCTTATATTTGGTTGAAATTGACATATAAATATAATAATATAGTTTCTACATAGTTATGCGAAATGTAAAAAAAATTAAACTTTAGGGAATAATTTAGAATTTTCTCTGTAACTTGTCCATGCATTTTGCCATAACTGTACATAATTCAAAATACATTAAATCAAGATATGTCAATGAAAACAGTAAGTTATATCCAACAAAATAAAAACCTTTTTCTACAATACATTTTTTCCTCAATAATCAAGTTTGATAAGTTGTTGAACTTTCTATAAAGGTCACATTTTTCTAACTGAGAAATTTTAATTTTAATGTGCACCCCTCTGTAGAAACTGGGCTATTGGTGAGGATTTGTATATAGAAAAGAAACTCAGGAGCCGTATCACCTAGACCATGTCAAGATGTTGGAGAATTGAGGCTTTATTATGAGATCAGAAGTGGAATCGGTGGGCTTTCAAAATGAGGAGGGACATATAAAATGTTAGGACAGTCACCCTAAGTTCAGAGAGAAGAGTTTTTAGAGTAAAGGGAAGGAACATGATGAAAAGAGGCTTATTTCCAGGTCTCTTGTTGATGCCTCCTTGGATCCTGCCTGAATAATCTCTGAACTGCTAATTCCTCTTACAACCCATTATCAGAAGTCCTTTTACACAAAGTTTACTACTCTGCAGTTGTTTTATTGCCATCTACCACGAGCTACATCCCCAGCCCTTGGTTTTTTGATACAGAATCTTTTGCTGTTAGAGCTCAGACTGTCCTGGAAATCATGATCCTTCTGCCTTTGCCTTTGGAGTGCTGGGAGTACAAGGGTGCTCCACTGCACCTGGCTTGTAATGTCAACTTTTTTACAAACAACTTCAAATGCTTAAATCTCACCCCAGAAGTTCCAGAAATAATTTTAAAAACTACTTGGTGAAGACCGGGCTCTATGTTGTCAAATAATATTAAATACTGTGCATTCTACTATTTCTGGGTGCTATTAACGCCAAGTGAAAATATGCTATTCTAATTACCATGGTTTTGTATTAATCTATTTTTATCTTATTTTTTAACTTCTATTTGCCTTGATTATTTAAAACTTTTGTGATGGTATGTTCTGGATTGGGTTTATTCTATTTTTTCAATAGGAACTCAGTTTGCTTTTTGTAATTAACAGCCAGTTAATTACAAATCTTGGAAATCCTTGCCCATTAATTCTTCAATTATTTCCTTATATTATCCTAGTTTGTCATTATGGGACATTATAGAGTGTGATTTTCTTTCTCATTCTATTTCTATCTGTTAATGTCAATTTAGTTATTTTTAGATTCCTTATATCTTTGAGCTCTGTTATCAAATTCTTTCCAGATACTTAGTTTTCTGTTTTTAACAGATAAGACATGAAGTGTAAAAATTCCATGTACAGTGACATTTTTCACAGAGAAAACAAGAGAGATCCACGTTAAGCACATCTATGGGGAAGGAGTTGAACACTACTCATACTCCAGATTCTTGCCCCCATCCTTACAAGACAAGGACACCTTCCTCCAGCTACAAAAATAATCTTTGTTCTTATTTAGCACATTAATTAGTTGAATATCTTTTGGAAATTTATGCAAAGAGAATATTTCAATAAATTCCTGGCTTATTTTGTCCAGCAAAATAGCAATTTTAGCTACAATTGCATGGTTTTTCATGTAGGCAGTTCATTTTTAATTGTCAAATTGTGTCCCATTGTGTGTTGTATATTCTTGTATACCTGTAGAATGTTTATCCATTCTGTTGTTGATAAGGACTGGGATTATTTCCACTTTGAGATCATTGCAGAAAGTTCTTTTTAAATGTTTTGCACATGTATTTTCATGCATAAAAAGTATGCTTGCATTTGTTTTATAGTGTGTCAAATTTGTTAAGCTGAAACAATTTTCTAAAACACAGTTTCTTTGCATTTCTCGTTAGGTTTAACCGTAAGAGTAATCTGTGTAAAGTAAAAGGAAGAATGGAAGCAGTAGCTATTTCAGTGTATTGTCAGGGATTGTGCAGCTCATTTTCAGCTTCTGCCTTTTGAAATTCTAGGCCAGGTACATGTGCACTGTGCAGTGACTGGCACCAGCTTATCCTGCATGTCACACTCATCACTGAGCTTGCATTGGTTAGAGGTAGAATAGGGTTCCAAAGTTTCATTCTGTGCTTATTTGTACTATGAGTTTATTTTGTCCTCATAGTTGCTAGCTTTCTCTGAAGTTCCATTTCTCATTGCCAGCCTTTCATTCTCATCCACCTTTCTTCTTGTCAACACTTTGACCTTAGGCTCAACAGTAGATGCAGAAACAAATGCCTTACATGGATTGCTTATTCTGCTCCCACAGGGGGAAAGGCTACTTCCAATACTTATTCCAAATTGTTCCTATGAGTCTACTTTTTCCATGAATGCAGAATGATTTGCTATATTTCTTAGTTTAGCAAAAACTCATCTATGATCAACTTTAGTTGCTAATATCATCAAAGCACCAATTCATTTTTTCCACTTTTAGTGGGTTAGCTGTCTTTTTCCATAAACTTGTAGATACATTTTAGATACATTGGACAGAAGTTCTTTGCTAGTTACGTATTGAAAATAATTTCTCACAATTTGTTATTTATCTTTTACCCTTAACATTGAGTCTTACTAATAGAGATCTTTAATTTTAACACATTGCAACTTCTCCATCATTTGTTTAGATTTAATGATTTCTGTGTTTTAAGAATCTTTTCCTATAGAATTGTTTTGAAAATACCATCCCATATAATTTTCAATAAGATTTACTCCCTCTTTCCCTGGGTTTAGATCTAAGTTCTACTATGAACTATCCATTGTGTATATGGGTAAGTCTGGAGCAGATTTCATCAGTGCCATGTGGAATTACCAGTTGTTGAAAAGATGAAACTTTTCTTCCATAATCCAAGTGCCAATACGTCTCTGTACTTTTTTGGAAATGATACATTGTGTTATCTTTTGTCTATCTTACAACATTATTCACTATAATTACTATAGCTATGTAATTATTATTAATACGTAGCATTTCCAAAGTCATACTGCTTTTTTTTCAAACATAAGCACTTGCCAATTATGCTTTTTTTTTTCTTTGTTTGGTCGTCCTGGGTTCCAAACTCAGGGCTTTGCTCTTGCAAAATACGTACCCTACTACTTGAGCCCACAACTCCAGTTCACCAATTATGTTTTTTGTTATTGATTTAAACCTTATGCTAATAATGAACATATTATAGATAAAAGAAGTCTTCTGTTATTTGTCACATCTTGATTTATACCCTGACAAACTATAAATTTTGTTAATAAATGTGTGCTCTTATGAAGTTTTGACACATATTATTTAATCATTGTTCAAATATTCAGTATTCCTACTAGTTTGTATTTGCATTAATTTTTAAGATCGATGTGTTAGACTATCTGCCTGCAAGTGTGGATTTATTTGTTTTTTCTCTTATGTTCAGCAGGTGACTGTAAGCACTAGTTACTGCAGATCTTCTACATCCAGATTCAATTTTGTGATGACCTGTAGATGGAGCTGATTTTCTGAAGTGTCCAGGATCTATTTCCAATTCTCATTTCCCTTCAAATTGAGTTGACAACTGAAAACCAATGGCTTTAGCAGGACCACATCTGCCTCCTACTCATGCTCTAACTCTTTTGCTAAGCCAAGTAAAGAAAAAAGCTATTAAAACTTTGTCCATTTATTCCTAGTCTCAGCTCACTCTCAGATGGAATCACCAGACAGCTCAAAACAAAAAACTTTCCCCAAACAAAAAGTGATGCTTTGTCTGTTTCACTAGTCTCCTGGACATTGTAAAGTAGCTGCAAGTAGAGTGAATTTTTAAAAAATTAGTGAAATTTCTCTAGTTATTTTACATAGATATTATGTAAATTTACTAGAGCTTTATTACCCAGAGATGAGATTCTGATTTTTCTCATTTCTGATGTGTTTAATTTGCTATCCACTAGTGCTAAAGTTAATTTCCCTAACTATGTTGTTTTGTTACAAAATGGGTTTTTTTTGGAGGGGGGATTTTTTTTAAGACTATTTCCACTCTGGTTTCAATTACCTAATTAACTAATTTTAAACATGAGTGTTTTATAATTTTATAAAATTATTGTATTATCTGTACTTCTGTGGATGTATTGATTCCTTTATCTTTGATTTTATTTAATTCTGCTTCATGGTGTGTGAATTTCTTATGTGTTTTGTTAGGTTTTAGCTTCGTCCTTTTTAGCTCAATCTTCTGAATGTTTTCTTTCTCCTGTGGAGTCCCGTGTGCTTTGGATTGCAAGTGAGCTTGGCGTAATGAAGTTTATTGTTTTCTCTCATGAGAAACCATTTCTTTGGACCATGAGTGTAGAATTTTCACCTTTTGTTTTACTACAAGTCAACTACTAAATCTAAGAAAGGAAGTCCGTTGTGAGTAGCCCCAGGTTTTATATTTTCTGGGGTAATTCTAGGCTAACAGCAATTTTGTGATTGTTTCTAATTTTTAGTTATTTTATACCTACTTTTGTGTTCTAAGTGACCAAATGGAAATACAGAAATTTATATCCTGAGACCCTGGGATCTATCTGGTGTCCTTAAGAAATAAAATGAGCCACATTTGTTCCATATTTTGGACAGGCTAGGCATGATCTCATGACTTTATCTGATAATAAAACTAGGATATATCAATCATTTTATCGTGTACTTTATAGAAATTTAAATTTAATTAATGCTACAAATCTTCAATCATCTTACTATTCCCTGGTAAGATACATAACTTGGCATTAACTCTGACAGTTTTTAAAAGGACCAATACCCTTTTCATTTGATTGACTGGAAAGAGCATATGTGTTTCAGAAGACTCCTTGAATTAGGTTCAAATGAACCTTAATGCTTCACCTATTTTTTCTTTTCAATTGTTTTCCTTTTGGCAAATGTTCTAAAACTGAAACTTCTTTATTTTCTCTGATCTCCTACCAACTAAATCAATTAAATTAATTGAGACTAACTATAATCGTTCTTGCAATGTTTTCTGACCTTCAATTTTAAGACAATATTCACTGAATACCAGTTAAGTGCTATCCATTGGTCTTAAAGTAAGGGTTATAGAGACGAGTTACTTGAACTCAAAAATCTCATAATCTATTGAAGAAAAGAAAAGTATATGTAACTATGTATCAAATAAACAAGAGAAGTATATGATAATGCCTAAAGGGTGATTGAAACTGAGAAAAAGAAACAATTCATTCTGACTTGGGAAGCTTGGAAATGCTTCATAGAAAATGTGCCAGCAGGGTTCAATAATTATTCTATTGAAGAAACAATATTTTTCAATGCATGGGCTTCCCACCATAGTTTCCTAAAACCTTTTTGCTGGCAAAATGAGTGTTTCAGGTTCTTTTCAGCCTTAACTAAATCTTTAGATTTCACTGAGTTTTAGAGCATTTCTCTTTTGGAACATCAACAGTGAATTACAACCTACCAGTCAGAAAACAAAGTTTCTTAGTGTAATTGACAAATACCAGGAAGCACCTCACTTTATCACCGAAACTTTAAAACTTAAAAGTGAACCTGGGAAGCATGGGGCAAATTTCCTTCAATCAGGATGGCTCCGGCTATTTTTCCCAAACTCAGTGGGAAGGTAAGAACACATTTCAGACAACTGAAATAGTCCTAAAAGCTTCCTACAATAGCAGGCAGTAAGCAATACTAAGTTCCCACAGTCTCAATGTGAGACAAATTTATATCATATGTCAAAAATCCAGAACTAATTTTGCAGCACACTAAATCTAGTACAACTTCATGTTGCTATCTAAAGTCCATTCATCTTTCCCATGATTTCAACTCAATCCTGTAAACACTTGAATTTTCTTTTGTATTAGGAAGTTCTTATACTTAGTACAGATAACATATATTGGTTCATAATATTTGGTAATAAAAATTGTAAATGATATTACTTTTTGATAACATTTTTATTATTTATTTAATAAAAAAATAGGTGACATTTTTATATGTCAGATATGAAAAAATGTCCTGATGGATGGGGTAACATGTAATGTTATCTTATGTAATGTATAGAGTAGTTTGAACATATCTATCTCCTCAAACATTTATCTTTATGGTGAAAATTTTCAAGTTTCTTTTTTCTAACTTTCCAAAATGCACAATATTAATACTATATAAAATTAACATAATAATTTTTCTTAGTAACTTTCAATTGCTAGGCATGAATTCTGATAAAACGTTTACTTGCTTTTCTCTTATGCTTTCATATTCATGTCGATACATAAAATTGTACTTGAAGAAATAATAATTCGTAGAAGTAAAATACACTGAAAATTTTAATTAATCAACTCATCCAGAGATATAATGCCATGGTTGCTTTATCTTCACTGAAAGGTGCTGAACATTGAATATACACTTTGGGATCTAACAATTACCTTACTGTGTGTGAGCCAGCTAGTTTATCAGCTCTTTTTATTTTGGAGCTTCTAAGCAATTAGGTTCCTCAACAGAATCTTACAAAGCCACTATGAGACTCATTACCTTCTAAATAGTCATAACTCCAAAAATATACATTTCATTTGTGACCATGAAAAAAATTAACTGTAATTTTTCTTTTTATTATTTCTTATATTTTATTCTCAATGTCAGTGAAATTTCTATGATATCCTAGATTTTAAGTATTCTATATGTATTTATGGGGAAACAAAATGAATTTGGCTTGGTAGATATGGGATAGTCTGTTTGAAACAACTCTTCTGAAGTCACTTCTGAACACATTTTTTAAACTTTTTAGAAAGTATTCTATTTATCCTTTGTATCATTTTATAATTGTTTACTAAATGTAATTTCCAAAGACAAAATATTTACAAAAACACATGTGGATATTTTTCTGATAGTGTTTTAAATAATATATTTAATGGAATTGGTTTTGTATTTTGTTGTCTTAAGTAACTTAATTGCTAATTTTGAAATTAAAATTGTATATGCCCCTATGACTGAAAACATAAGTGTCTTATTGATATTTAAATGAATATTAGGCTATAAGAAATACTAGTATGATTATGTGACAGAAAAAAAATTACAAGCTCTGCAAGAGTCACTATGCATAGATTGTGTTTTTCTTTCCAGAAGAAAAATAATAGGAATCAAGCTTTAAATGCTATCTAAAAAAATAATATTACTTGGTTGATAAAACTTCTCTTTTTATATCTTTTATCTTAATTGGTTCTGAAATGTTATTGTCTGTATATATGATTAAGGTTTATTGTAGATACAAATGGTACATCCCGCACTGATAGGTTATTGTCTGCTTTTGGGCAGATTAAAAAATCTGGCTTTGCTATTTTACTGCCTCACTCCTCCACTCAGTCCTACCCTCCCAGAAGAACATGAAAGGACAAAACAATAATAGAATCCCATCAGATCATCAGATGGGTTATATTTGGTTTTTGAGAAACAATTCTCTGAGAGATGGAGGGAAAAGAACTTTTGTACAGAAAAGGGACATTTGGAAAAAATTGGGTAGAAGGGGCCTGTTCTGTGGAAATGTGGGATAGGAGAAAGGAGCGAAAATGATTATAGATGTGATTAGAAAAGAATCCTATTTGTACTCTTGCCTGTGGCTCATCTTTTCCTAAGGCAAGAGCATAAGTAGAAGACAAACAGAACAATTTGCATCTGCAGATTTGCATGTTATATAGGTTCTTGCTTAGTTACATTAACATTTCAGGAAATCTAGATCCTAGTCTATTCTTTGGGATTATATCCATAAAATTAGTTTTTAAGCATTTCTTGTCAATGGTTAGTATTAGAAAAGACATTATTTTTATAACATTAGTAAATTTTATGAAGAAATGACAGCCCTAAACTTAATTTTAAAGCAACTAAAGTTGTGCTAACTTGATAAAAACCTATAATTCATATCATCACTATTTATTAAAAATTAATGCTTAAGAAGAGTGAAGAATCATTATAACACAAAACACAAATGTCAAATTTTAAAGGAAAGTGTAACTAAAATTTTAAGAGGATTGAATGTGGAAAGAGTGTCTGATAGTCACAAATCCGTGAAAGTCTTTGGAGGGATCTCTAACAGCCCTCTTTTTTAGTAGGAGTAAAGATAGTTTATCCTTTGATGTTTGAACTGTGAATGTTAATGGCTTTTTGGTATTATGGATAAGTAAATGCTCTGGGTGATGACATTTTATAAATGATTTTGAACTTTAATAATTCAACTTGGGCTCACCCCTCTCATCTACTAGAATTAAGAACCAATATCACATTTAAACAGCCCCCCAGATTGTAACTGATTTAGAGCGGTTATGAGCCTGCCCTGGAGTGTCCTCTAAGAGATGATTTTCAAGGGTGCACAAGATAATTATGACCCAACACAGAAAAAGAGAAGTAAGTTCTTCCTTTAAATTGTCTGCCATATAATTCAATACAACCTCTTAATACTGTTGTTGTACTTTTATTGGGAGATTATATGCTTAAATAATTCTTTAATTATTGGGATAAAATCTTAAATGTCTGGTTGAGTAATACAATTTTGTAAAGAAAAATTTTGAGTTGTTTACTAACCATAAGTGAGCATCTTCCTAAGCTATTATTTGGAACTGCATGACAAGCGGCAATACTCAGACTGTTTGTGAGGTTTCTCAGAGCATAGCGAGTCAAGGAATCCATGCATTTGATTATATTGTGGACATACTTGTATTTCTTTCTGCTTTTACTATAATTGACTATTTAGATTAGAAGTATCTTCTCCACTTTACAGGTTTCTTGTGGATATAAATATAATTGGCTCTCCTTAGAATTTTGTAACATTGAAAGTAGAATTGTCAAATGCCCAGGTTTATTTAGAAGGTATTGACATCAGTGTTTCACATGACTAGCAATGGTAAGTGGACTAAACTTTTTGGTTTAACATGATTAAAACTATATTAGTAAGTTATTTTTATGTATATGAAAGTGGAGCAAGAATGATCCATGGTAATGAATATCAATTCAAACAGTGATACACACCCAGCTTTGGGTAAAATAGTAAGATGATTTGTACTTACAGGAAGGAAAGTTACTCAAATTTAAACATGATAAAATACTTATTATAGGTATAAACTGGGAAATGTTGTCAGTTTAAGGATTGTTACTATTGTTTATTTATTTTTTCAGTGTTTTACTCTGTTTGCAAGGCTGGCCTCTAATCTCAAACTCCCAGTGCTCCTGCTTTATTCTGGGATTATGGTATGTGCCACCACTCCATTTGATATTTTTTGATATTAAAAGCTGTTCTTTTAATGTCAAATTCTATGTAAAATATTGGGATGATATATAGTGTCACTTAAAAATTAAATACTATGAGAATAGATATAAACCAAAATTGTGTGTATACTACCATTATAAATATATGTAAAATACTTCTCATAAGGACTAGATTTTATATGGGAGCTAATTGATATATCAAGAAACTTTAGTGAATTCACTTTTTTTAACAAGGTAGTAGTCTATTCAGGGAAATGAGTCAGTGATTTTGCACAAAATCAGTACATATCATGGTTTTCTTCTATTTAATCTGCTCCCAAATGTGACAAGCTCCACAAAAGGCTGGATCACATCAATGCTGATGTCCAACACCCTGTGCAGTCTTACTTAACCACGGCATGGAGGTAAGAATGGCTAGTTTTCTATTGAGGGATAAAGATATTTTAAGAAGAGCACTTACTTAACTCTAATCCTTAATGAGTCAAGGGAGCATTGGCCCCAAAAGTCTAATACTAAAGAATATGCAAACAGTTGAAAGTAGACTTAGAGATAAATTAATCCAACATCGTATTTTGGATATGGTAATTATCTCATGACTTATGGTTAGGCCTCAGTTCATAAATATCAAGAGACCTCAAGACACAGATACATATGAAGTTAACTAAAATTGGCTTTTTATACTAAAATTTCTTATTCATCCAAATATATGAAATCCATTAACCTGACCATTACGTCGCAATTTTATCCTCTGCAGTCAAAAACTTATATAGCTGTTTAAAATGTGTTACTTATATTTCTGAATCAAAGGAACTAAATAGTAAATTATTAAATGCATTTAAAACATTTCAACTGGATTAATGTTTATGATAGAGGATTAGTATATATATAAACTTCACTTAATCAATGTAAAATAATTTTAGTAAATGCTTATTTCCTATCTCAGACCGAGGCAAAAGTCCAAAGTATATTATATCTCTATTACACAATTAACATATTGCTTTACCTATCTATTATTCTTATAATTTAGAAAGTATTAATTATTAACTTAGAACATATTTTAGTACCTAACCTAGAGAGACAATGCTGAAAAATTATTACTAGAATAACTTTCATGTCCTGACATGATCCAGCTATTTAATTAAACTTGAGCAACAAGTCCCTTCCTTGGGGGCTTACATATTAGAATAAAATCAAAGTAAATCCTCTCCAATGGCAGACGTTATGTGTCATAAAACTCAGACACTCTCAGGGTCTATGTATATCACTAGATAGAGAAGATTTTCAGTATGAAACAAAATCTAATACAACAAAACAAACAAAAATACAAACAGGAATAGAGACACTAGTCCTACCATCACCTTTTTGTTCCAAATTGCTGATATTTAAATTTTCTGTCATTCAAGTAGTTTTGTTTCAAAAACTATAAAATAATCCAATCCAATGTTCTTTTTCTTAAGTTATTTTGAGTTATATTTCTGTTAATAGAAAGGGAATAAAAAATTCATGATTCAGAAAAATTAACTTAAAAAATTATTCATCAATGAATTAAATATAATCTGTATATTTATAAGAAAATAAACTATACCACATTAGGAGAAAATTTTCTAAAGTTTCTAACTATATTACCAAAGATTGAGAAAGTTATTCAATGGTATTATTATTCTTAAGTTGATGTTTCAAAAATATTAAGAAATATGAAAATATAAAACTAACAATTAGCTGAATTTAAGTTACATGAATTATATGAAAAAAAAAAACACGCATCCATACAAAATCCATTTCACACAATAGTCTATAGCAAGCAATGGAATGAAAGAAGCATGTAATATCAAAATCATAGAAAAATAAAAGATTTTAAATTTCGTTAATAACATTTAGGTTTTTTTATATTATTAAAAAGTCTCTCACCTTAAAAGTTGGAAGTATAATAAATCTCACTGATAGTTGTACTTATTATAAGGAAAAACAAAAATAGCAGAAATCTCATGGGCTATATAATTAGCATTAACTAATATAAATTTTAAGCAAAGATGGCAGCCTAAATTCATACAAAAAGATATGAGAACAAAGAACACTAAATCAAATAGTAGTTGCATTTTGTTAGCTGGCCAAATCTGTAATGAAGTTAAACAACTCTGAACCTCTTTCACAGATAAAAACAGTATGCATATTTTTGAGAAAATTCTTTCCTGTTGATGTTAATTATAAGGAATAGGATTTTTTGTTTACTACGGCTTTTGTTATTGTTTTATATTTACATAAGATTCCCAGGATGAAGTTCAAGTAGGCTAAAGACGGATATGAAAGTGAACTCGTAAAGTTATTTTTTACAAATTACTTGTGGAAAAATACATTAATCAAAATGTGAATGAAAAGAAACACACACCATGATAAAATTATCCAAATTAACCTAAGAATCAACAGGTCATGTAGCCCATAAGTAACCTTATTGAAATTAGTGCTTCTAATTCATCTTCTAAGCCTATGGGATGTACACCCACAGAGCCATCGTCATGTGTATTTTTTTTACTATTGACTTTGGGTGACCTGTTTTACACCCGGTTTGATATGTCTCAGTGGAAAGTAAACTAGTTGATCTTCTGTTTCTCTCTAAGCTATCATGCTTACCCTAGAAAAAGAGTTACAGAAAATAAAATCTGTTACAAGATTTAGAAATTACTTTGGTTTAAATATCCCTTCCAAAACTCATGGGGAAATTTTTACAGTATGAAAAGGTAGGATTCCCAAGACGTGTTTAGGTCACCAATACACTGTCCTGTAGAATGAGTTAGGCTTCCAGTCTTCTCTTCTTCAGATCCCTCACGAGAATTGCCCTTCTTGCTCCATTAACAATAGAGGCTTTTGTCAGCATTAGCTACAAAATCTGGAACTTCTCAGATCACTTAAATGCTTACGGTCAGAAGGCTGGTAGAGGCTCTTCTGATGATAAATCAGACAAAATTGAGGAACCCAAGTGACCAGTCAATAAAGAGATTGACTTAAATAGAAGTAAATTCAGTGCTGTTTATTCATCAAGACAATGAAGAAAAGAACCGAAGGATTACAGAGAACTTTGGGTCTGGTGCTCCAATCACAGGCCCAGAGGTCTAGGAGAGCAGAAGGGGATTGAGGATGCAGCGTGGAATATTCGCTGGACTCACATCCCAGAAAAGCCGTGGATCTCTGTTCTCCACGTGAGAGTACAGGATTCTTCCGCCATTCTAGCCACAGCTCCAGCCGTCCCAACTATGATTCAACCTGCTGCTCAAGATGGTGCAAGCGGTTGGATGTGGTATCCACAGCGTCCTGGCTCTAAAGATTGCTAGAATTCAAGAGCTGAGGAGGCATGGCTTCCCTCAGCTCTATTTCAGAGTCTTGCAGACTACTAGGAGGATCAGGCCAAAATTTCATGCCAGACCAGAGCCCTCACACAGAGCTTCTACTAGAATCATGCCAAGCAAAAATGTGGGCTCAGAGGCAGTTGCCACAGAGTCTGCACTGGGACTAGTGGAGTTCCCAGTGTCCAAAGCCAATTACATGGGCTGAACCTATCAGAGGCACAGGCACAAGACTGCCCAATGCTTTGGAACCCAAACTATCTATCCAGTGTATTCAAGAAATGGGACATGAAGACAAGGATGATTATTCTGGAGCCTAAAACAAGGTTTTTTGTTGTTTTGTTGTGTTTTAAACTTAGTACCAGTTACCTTTATTGGTAATTCCCACCTTGAATGGAAATGTTTATCTTATGCTTGCCCCACTATTTTATTTTGATGTAGATAATTTCTTTAATGTCACGGCAAAGAAACTGCATGGAGAAAATTGTGCCAGTGTGAATTATGTCTTGAGTATCACCTGTAGCTTATTCACGTAAGTCTCTGGACTGTGGACTTTTGAATTGGTACTAGAGTGAGGCAAGACTTTGGGACCATTGTGACAGAATATTTTATTTTGTATGAGAATGAAATGAACTTTGGGGGCAAGGCAGAATGCTTTTTGAATACATTCATGTGTTGGAAAATAAAATTCCATTATGTGGATGTAACTTAAAGGTGGCTCCTTTGGGATGTTATTAAGTCTACATGAGATCATGAATAAGAGCTGCCATGATGGGATTGGTGACTTGAGGAGGAAGAGGTAAAACAGCTGGCACAATGGCACCTTCTCCATGTTCTGATGGACACAAGTACTTTACCAGATGTGGCACAAATAAATTTCTATTGTTACAAAAATCACCCAGTTGTGGTCTTTTGTTATATCCACAGGAAAATAATTAATACAGAATACTTAAAAACATATTTCTTATATGGTTGTTTAACAAATAATAAAGTTAAATGAAGCAGGATTCAGCATGATGATACTAATGTAAAATTGATCACTGTTCTATTTTAAACTTATATGTGATAGACTATTTAATATGCCACTTATGAATGAGATCATGTGGCATTTGTTTTTTGTGCCTTTAGTTCACTTGTCATAATGATCTCCAGTTTCATACATATTGTTGCAAATACAGGATTTCAAGTCCTTTTTTAATAACTGAATAGTATTCTATAGTATATATGTATCACATCTTCTTTCATCAGTTCATGGACAGTTAAGTAGTGAATTTCTATTTTTAAAATTTTTCTGAGATGTCTTTTGATTTTCCTTGGTATGATTAATAATAAAAATGAATGTTCATCCTTCATAAATTTTTGTAAAAGTGTATAATAACAAGACAGTTATAATGATCATTAAAAACACATTTAAAATAATTTTATAAGGCATGAAAACTAAATGGATCCTGGAAAATAAACTCTAGTGAAATACATATGGTAATGATAATATGGTATGAATGTTAAAATCCCTGTGCATGATTTTCTACAATAGTTATGTAAGAGAAACTGCTTGGACCATTTTGTTAATAATGCATGTACACAAGACACAGAGAAAGAAAAATAACATTTGGAGAAAACTGATGGTTATACATATTGCTTTTTTGCTGTTTTTATTTTTCTTACAAATCCATAATGAAATTAGGGATAAATAAAGGGCAAAAATAGCTTCTGTTCCATGCTTTCATTCCCAACTTGTGAGTGATGATGAGTATAGAATGAAATTCCATATGTTTCTATAGCTTTTTACTCTTCCCAAAATGATTCCATAAGCTAAACTCCCTTCATATAGACATGAACAACGATTAAGTATCAGAAAAGTAATCATCCTTGATTAAGGTGCCATCCTTTTCCATATGCTCTAAAATATTAACTCATTTTCCTCTTTTAAGTTCAGACACTTTATGGGACACTTTTTCAAATATGAGGAAATTAAGGCTCAAGGTGATTGAATAAAGTTACAATGCTAACAAATGGTATAGCCTGAAATCAAAGTTAATTCAATTAAATTCCCAAAGCCTGGAGTCTGTGCTTCTTCAAAAAGAAACAAATTTGTGTTTACTAAATGCTCATGTGCCTTCCTGGTTAGTGATCAGATGGAAGAAAATGCTAATCACCTGAATCCTTACGATAGTTACCTGAATGTTATTCTTCCAGCTATAATATGTTTGAACAGAATACTTCATATGATAACTACTTTAAACAGTTGGCTTACACATACGTTTTATCTAGAGTATCTAATATCTCCAAATCTGATGGCTTTATAACTTCCCTATGCTATTCTCAAAATGTCTATATAGTTACTAAAGCGTTATTCACTTAGGAGATTTGGCATTTTTATTCCCATGATAGCTTCATCTGTATTTCAGGCAAGAGCAGAAATAATGGAAATACCATATTCATGATGTCATCTTAGCAGCAAATGTGGATTTCCAGGTTGTTGTTGGTCAGGTAGAATTGTGGTGAATGTGAAAGCAGCTGAGTAACAGGGTGAGAGGAACTGCTCACTTTTCAAATTACTAACTCCCTATAACCAGACTCTCAACCATCATGTCCACCAATTGTGAGGGCAGTCCTATGACACCAGAGGACATTAAATCTATTTTCAATAAATCTATTTGTTGCATCTCATAAGTCCTCAATCACAGGCTTGCAAAACTGGAAATGAACATGATGGAGAACTCATCTTGATTTCTTTATCACTGCATTGGTGTGTGCTCAGTAGGTTTTGCATTTGTTCATGTTTTTCTCCATGATTTGACAACAAACATTAGACTAAGCCAATATCTGCATTAATTTGAGGTGATACATTTAAGTTAGAACATTTTCATGTTGTCTTGCTTGGGCTTAAGGTTTTCTGTACATTTGTCTTCATAGTGGTATTTTCTTTATTCACATATGATATTTTACTTTGTTGCCATCTGAAATGTACATGAAATAACAAATCACTTGACAAAATCAGCAAATCTTGAAGTGACACCTGAATTCTTCATCCTTCAGTATTTTTTTAATTCTTGTATTATTTTCTCTCCTCTCTCTGTATCTCTCTCACTCTCACACACAAACACATACACACACACAGAGTGATACACAAACACATGAGTGGGTGGGGGAGAGAGAGATCTTCCAAAGTGCTTGGAAATAAGAAGTTACAAAGAGAGAATCTTGAAATATCAAGGCTCTTCTTTTAAGATACTAGTGTCATAACACCCCAATAAGGGATACCTATGAAAGCTCACTTACATTGTAAAATCATATTGCTGTGTGCTCATCTAGGAGTTTTCTAAATCAAATAATAAGAAATTCTAATTCTTTTTTAGCTTTGTAGTTCTTTCTGTTTAGGCCTAGAGGAAAGTATAACTCCTTTCTGTGTTAAGAAAACAAACAAATTAAAACAGCAACAAGAACACAAAGACCAAAACTAGAACATCATTTTATTTTTAATTGTGAGTCAATGCAAAATAGTTAATTCCTACAGCATGCATACCAACCCAGAAGACTGCCTAAGTTCAGAAAGCGAAAACCCCATGTTTTCATTCACATGTGGAATATCAACCCAACACAAATACAGCAATCCTATGAAAAACAGATCACACTAAGGGAAGGTCACATATGACAGAGAGGATGTTAAAGAAGAAAGTTAAGATGGTGAATATGAATGAGGTGCTGTCTATACAAGAATGAATATAGAATTTTTAAGCCTGTTGAAATCACATAAGAAAGGGACTAAGGTACAAAAGGAAAAAATAGAGATAAACCAATCTGGGTTATAATATATATATATACATGAAAATGTCACAAGGAAACTCCCTGTATGGCAATCTTGAACAAACAAGAATGTCATTTTTTAAATAAACTCAGGGAATAGAACGGTGGAATAGTTACTGTCTGGGGAGGAGAGTGTTGGAACATGGGAGTGGGAAGAAGGTGAGGAAAGGGTGTAAGATAGTGAATAAGGTGCAAATACTGTGTACACATGTATCTAAATGGAAAAATGATACCTGTTGAAACTATTCCAGGAATAGGGGAAGGGTGAATGAAGGAGAATGATGGAAGGGGTAGATTCAAGTATGATATACTTGATATATTATAAGAACTTTTATAAATTCTACAACATACCCCCAGCACAACAATTTAAAAAAAAGAATTAAATTATGTGAAGCATATCAATGCTTTTTCTACTGTTTGTGAAGGAATAAAATAGGAAAAATATGAACTTTCAATAAAGTAGCATTTCATTGTTCTATAGAAAAAAATAAAACAAAAATTTAAAAATGCCTAGGGAGCTGCTTTACTCTTCTGCTCACCAATCCCATTTAAAGCCATGACCTTCCTATGAGGGTCAGAGACCTCCAACTTAAACCTAGGTGACAAGGACCAATTCTGCATAAATTCTTGGAGGAAAAGAAGTATCCTCAGAGAATTATCAACTGATTGAGATAAATGTCAAGATTTGTGTGAGAAGATAACCTCTCTTGCTTTGGAGTACAGCAAGGTTAGTGTGGTGTGGTGTGAGTTGTCATGGAGACCCTCATCTTTGTGGTTTAGGTCCATTTCAAGTGCTCAGCACTGGCTTTGGTACTCCCTATCATTTTCTCAAAATAAGTTATTTTATAAAACCAAAAGGCATATATTTTAAGTTCAAAGCTGAACTATTAAAAATGAGATTTAAAAAAAGATTTCCAAAGTAAAACTCCAAATACGTACTAAATCAACATCATCAGCAAAAATGGGCAGATGACAGAGGAACCAAATGACCAGGTGGGGCTAATTTTTATTTCTCAATAACTGAGTGCAAAAAATGTTCTGCATGGAAGGCTTACTTTGCTACTGAGAACACACTAGGTATAACACTCCATCATTACTGCTTTCAATATTGAAATTTAGAGTAGTTACATTTCTATCTCCTCAGTGAGTGTGGCAAGTTCAACTCTTGACTCTCTTCATTCCACACAGGCAGGTTACAGTCTACAGACACTGCACAATGTCAAGTTAGATGTTCTGAATAGATGCAGTTGGTCACAGTGCAGCTAAATTCATGTGACTTGTCAGCACTTCCGGAGCACATGTCTTTGATCCATAAATGGAGAGGTTTTCATGAACTCTTACCAAACACATTTTATTTCAATGTAGTTCATTCCACTCTATCTTCAATGAATAAAACACATGTGTTATGTACCTATATAGGTTTAAAATTATTGTCTTAATACACATGCATATATATACATGTACATATAAATATATTCTTTTGTTGTTTCTTTTTTACTTTTTACTTCATATTATTAAACATTATTTTCAAGTTTGATTTGTTTTATCTTTTTTTATTGTTTTGTCATTTATTTACATTCATATACATTATTTGGGCCACCTCCCAACCCTGCATCAGGGCAGAACCTGTTCTGCCCTCTTGTTCTCTGATTTTCTAGAAGAAAATCTATAAGAAAAACATGATATTTTTGCTAGTTTGAGATAAAGTAGCTATACAGGGAGATTCCTTGTGTCGTTTCCATGCATATATGTATTGCAACCCACACTGGTTCATCTCTACCAGACCTCTTCACTATTCCCTAGTCCCCTTCTCATAGTAGCAAAGACAGTTCAAGATTACTATATTCTTTCCTATACAGTGAATACATTAACCATATTCATGTTTTTGGTTTTCATGCCTTGCCCAATTTGTCCTATGCATGGTTTCCCCCTAGTGTGATCTACGTCCAATAATATTACTGCATTTGTTTTTAGTTTGTAACCTGCATAAGAGGGAGAACATGCTATTTTGGGCCTTCTGGGCTTGTGAGGTGGAATGTTAATGTGGTTTTGATTTGCTTTTCCTTTATGGCCAGGGATAGTGAGCATTTTTTCACATGCTTTTTAGCATTTGGATTTCCCCATTTGAAAAAGTTCTGTTTAGTTTAGTTGCCCATTTCTTTATTGGATTATTGATTTTTGGGGAGTTTAGGTTTTTGAGCTCCTTGTATATTCTGGTTATCAGTCTCTTGTCTGATGTATAGCTAGTAGATTTTTCTCCATTCTGTGACCCAGAAATGAAGTGATTCTGATGCAGGTGTTCATCACTGTGCTTTATAGAGCATTGAACAGTGAAATGACTATGGGGGTTTGATGGTCTGTCCAGATGATTCAATGTCAGTAAATATAGCACAGGGAGCCCAAGGAGAAGCCAGGGAGCTGGAGTTCAGCAGAGTAACACTTACTAGGCAGGAGGTTACTAAAGCCAGGGCACACTTGGGGGCATAGCTGATTTGAGGGAACTGACAGTTTGGACCTTTTGTTTATCACAGGTGCTGGAAGCAGCTCAGTCTGTAGGTAGGGACTGAGTAATTAATTGCAAAGACCAAGGTAAAGCACATGTGACTGCGAGTCATGAGGAACGTGCCATAGAACTCGCCTGCCAAGTCATCATAACACCAGTTCCAAATCAATGGAATAGCATTCAAACTGTGTACTAGCTTGATGATCTGCACACAGTGGTTCATACATCTGCTGGCTCATATGAAGGAGACAACTGGACTTTCTGCATCCATGATGCCCAGTTCTCACCCAGCTCTCTGAGCACCGTGTGACACAGCAGGCTCAGCATCAGCATTTGGCTTGAAGGTGCATGCAGCCAAACAGAGGTGAGGTGGATGGTGATGCCTTGATGGAGACAGTTTGCTCTAATACTCCAGTGCTGATGTTGTGTGCGTATTTCATAACCCTTCTCTTTTCATAAGAGGGGTTTATATGGTTGACCTACTTATCCAGAAACAACACTGTGATTTCATTTTTGGCTATTAATTTTTAAATTATCAATAATTCTTTACAAAGATGGTTAGGTATTGGAATAACGCCAATTCCAACAGGCAATCATCAGCATCTCCTTAATTATAATAAGCTTCTCCATCCATGTCAGTGTTACCCTGAGCTAGGAGCCTGCTCAGTTTGAGGCAATGGAACTTTCTAGAAGGAAAAAAAAATTATTAATGATTTTAATGTTCATTTGGATACCAAGGAACCATATTCCTAGTTGCCCTACCACTTATTTTGTACTAATTGGACATTTTATAGTTCTAAAACAGAATCATGTTTTTCTCAGCCTTGAGACTTGTACATGATTTGCAGCTATGAGCCTTTTCTGCTTATCTTGTGGAGTAATGACATAGTTTTGACTCTTCAGCTTAGAGGATCAAGCTCAGTGAGTCAATTAGGCCTTGCTGCTCCTCCTTTTCCCAGCGGAGACACTCCTCACTTCATGTCAGGGTGAAATGTGTTCTCCCTCTTTCTCTCCTCTCCACAGAGGTTTCATTCCCTTTAAAATATTTCCTTTCTTTGATTTGACAGATTATTTTCCTACTTGCTAAATGAAGAATCTTGTCAAATATATGAGATATGAAATCCTGAATTACTATGTTTTCCTCTAAAATGGCATTTTGTTATCCTTCTACAAACCAGGGTTCTCTGTTTTATCATCTGCACTTTTCAAAATTTTTTTAAAGAAACAATGTTTATTATAAACAGAAGTTATTAAGTAATGAATGAGTGACTTATGAGCAGTAGTCTTCCCTTAAATGTCCCTCTGTTTATTGCTATTATTTCTGAGCCATTATTTCAACATGTTTGAGGGACATACTCTTGTAATAACTTAGGATGATTAATGATGAAGTTAATCACTCAAGTAAAATTATAATTTTTATAAGAGTTAAAAGTTAAAGTAACAAAAGAAGTTCTGGAAAATTATTTCAATCTAAGCAAAACCACTAGCAAATAAGAAATCTTGAAGTCAAATCAGATAAAAAGAAGATAAAAACTGACAAGAATAAGAACAAGATAATTATTTTAAAAGAGAATGATTTGACTTTGAAAACATTCTAAGAGATCCTTGGGAAAATTAACAGAGCCCTTGAGTACATCTGAGAATCTGATCCTTATTTGACAGTTAAAAATGAAAGAAACTTTGTTGTACCACTGTAGTTTTTAACTCAGTCCTGACTCATTGGTATATTTATACTTCATTTCAAAATTCAGGACAGTTTTACTTATATTATGAATATTATTAAATACAAGACAAAAATGGAGAATTTTTGGCTTCTGGGCTCAATATAATATCTCGATTAAACATTTAAAATAGTCATTATGAAGTTTTGCATTTTTGTGTTGAGGGATTCACTTTATGTTTTCTTCTTCAGTTCTAATTATTCTTAAGAGAATGAAAGCAAACAAAACCATGAAAGGACAGGAAGTACTAATCCACAGAAGAAGAAAAGACAAGGAATCAGAGAGTAACATTGATTCAGCTGTACACAATCAAACCCTTAAACAACAAAAATAACTAAATGACAAGAATCACCACATACCTAACGATATTAAAATTGAATGTTAACAGACTTAATTACTCCATCAAAAGACATTGTTTGCAACAAGGGGATTGGACTTTGATCACATGATAAAGCGAGAGCACACAAGGGAGGTATGAAGATAGGTAAGCCACCCAAAAAACTAGTTAGCATTTGTTGTCCCTAATGCAGAGAAACTAATGCAAATACTTTAAAGCAATAGAGGCCAATAGGAGAAGGGGACCAGGAACTATAGAAAGGTTAGTTTGAGAAGAATTAATTTAGAAGGTAACACACATGTACAGGAAAGCAATGTGAGTCAACTCCCTATATAGCTTTCCTTATCTCAACTAGCAAAAACCCTTGGTCCTTCCTATTATTGCTTATACTCTGTCTTCAACAAAATTAGAGAAAAGGGCAAAATAGTTTCTGCCTGGTACTGAGAGAGTAAGGGGAGTGAGGGTGGGGGTGAGGGGAAGGGGGGAGAAATGATCCAAATATTGTATGCACATATGAGTAAAAGAAAAAAATTTTAAAAAAGGACATTGTTTGGCAAACTGGATTAAAAAGGAAGATCCAACAATCTGTTACTTACAGGAGATCTTTCTCATTGACAGAAACAAGCACTGCCTTATGGTGAAGGGCTGGAAGAAGATTTACCAAGCTGATGGCCCCCCAAAACAGGCAAGAGTAGCAATACTTATCTTGGACAAAGCAGACTTCAAACTTAAATTGATAAAATGAGATAAAGGACACTCCATACTAATAAAAGGAGAAATACACCAAAAGGAAATAACAATTATCAACCTATATGCAACCAACATCAGCATACCCAATTTCATCACACATACTCTGAAGGACCTAAAAGCACATATAGACTCATCACAGTGGTAGTGGGAGACTTTAATACCCCATTATCACCAATAAATAGGTCACTCAAACAAAAAATCCATAAAGAATTTCTAAAACTAAACCACACCATAGATTAAATGGACCTCGGTGATGTCTACAGAATATTTCATTCACCTTCCTCACAAAAGACATTCTTCTCAGCAGCCCATAGAACTTTCTCCAAAATTGATCATGTCTTAGGGCACAAAGCAAGCCTCAGCAAATATAAGAAAATAGAAATAATCCCATGCAATCAATCTGACCACAATGCATTAAAACTAGAATTCAACAACCAAAACAACAACGGAAAATATGCAAACAATTGGAACACCACCCTGTTCAATAAACAGTGGGTCATTGATGAAATAAAAGAGGAAACTAAAAGGTTCCTGGAAGAAAATGAAAATGAAAACATGACCTACCAGAACCTATAGGACAAAGCAAAGGCAGTCCTAAGAGGAAAGTTTATAGCCATGAGTGCATATATTAAAAGGACAGAAAGATCTCAAATCAATGACCTAATGCTACATCTCAAATTCCCAGAAAAACAAGAACAAGAAAACCCAAAAAAAAAAAAAACAAAAGGAGAGAAATAATGAAAAATAAGGGCTGAAACTAATGAAACAGAAACAACAACAACAAAATACAAAGAATCAATGAAACAAAAAGCTGGTTCTTTGAAAAAATAAACAAGATTGACAGACTCCTGCAAACCTAACTAAAATGAGGAGAGAAAAAAACACAAATCAATAAAATCAGAAATGCAAAAGGGGCGACAAACACAACAAAAATCCAGGGAATCATCAGAGACTACTTTCAGAACCCATATTCCAATAAAACTGAAAATGTTGAAGAAATGGACAAATTTCTAGAAACTTATGACCACACAAAATTGAACCAAGAGGATATTAACCTCCTAAACAGATCTATACCACAAAATGAAATTGAAGCAGCAATAAAGAGTCTCCCAAAAAAGAAAAGTCCAGGACCCAATAGATTCTTTGCTGAATTCTATCAGACCTTTAAAAAGAACTAATACCAACCCTCCTTTAACTTTTCCACAAAATAGAAAGGGAAGGAACATTGCCTAACTCGTTTTATGAAGCCAGTATAACACTCAACCCAAAACCAAAGAGACCTCCAAAAAGGAGAACTACAGGCCAAATATCATAATGAATATTGATGCAAAACTCCTCAATAAAATAATGGCAAACTAAATCCAACAACACATCAGAAAGATCATTCACCATGACCAACTCTGCTTCATCCCAGGGATGCAGGTGTGGTTCAACACACACAAATCTATAAATGTAACACGGCACATTAATAGAAATAAAGACAAAAACCACTTGTCTCAATAGACAAAGAAAAAGCCTTCAACAAGATCCAACATCACTTCAAGATAAAAGCTCTAAGAAAACTGGGAATAGAAGAAATGTACCTCAACATTGTAAAGGTTATATATGACAAATCTATAGCCAACATCATACTTAATGAAGAAAAACTGGAACTACTTCCCCTAAAATCAGTAATGAGACAAGGATGCCCACTATCCCCACTCATAGTCAAAATAGTCCTAGAATTCCTAGCCAGAGCAATTAGGCAAGAAGAAGAAATAAAACGAATGCAAATTGGTAAAGAAACTTGTCAAAATATCCTTATTTGCAGATGATATGATCCTATACCTTAAAAACCCAAAAAACTCTATCCCAAAACTCCTAGATACCATAAACAGTTATAGCAAGGTGACAGGATACAGAATCAACATACAAACATACAAAAATTATTAGCTTTCCTATACACCAGCAACAAACAAACTGACAAGGAATATATGGAAAAAATTCCATTTACAATAGCCTTAAAAAAAATGAAATACCTAGGAGTAACTTAACCAAGGATGTGAATGACCTCTACAAGGAGAACTACA
This sequence comes from Castor canadensis, assembly GCF_047511655.1. Classification (NCBI taxonomy): domain Eukaryota; kingdom Metazoa; phylum Chordata; class Mammalia; order Rodentia; family Castoridae; genus Castor; species Castor canadensis. The sequence continues at coordinate 106,309,479 of NC_133390.1, read as the reverse complement.
AACCCCTGAAGAAAGAGATCAAAGAAGACTACAGAAGGTGGAAAGATCTCCTGTGTTCACAGATTGGTAGAATCAACATAGTAAAAATGGCTATACTACCAAAAGCAATCTACATGTTTAATGCATTCCCATCCAGATCCCAATGACTTTCATCACAGTGATGGAAAAATCTACCCTAAAGTTCCTTTCAAAACACTACAGACTGCGAATAGCCAAGGCAATGCTCAGCAAAAAGAGCAATGCTGGAGGTATAACAATACCTGACTTCAAACTATATTACAAAGAAATAGCAATAAAAACAGCATGGTACTGGCACAAAAACAGACATGAAGACCAGTGGAACAAAGTAAAGGACCCAGATATGAATCTGCAGAACTACGCCCACCTTATTTTTGACAAAGGTGCCAATGACATATGATAGAGAAAAGACAGCTTCTTCAACAAATGCTACTGGGAAAAGTGGTTGTTTGTCTGCAAGAAACTGAAACTAGATCCATGTTCATCACCCTTTACTAGTGTCAATCCAAAATGGATCAAGTACCTTAATATTAGACCCGAAACTCTAAGGCTAGAATAGGAAAGAGCAGGGAGTACCATGGAAGCAATAGGTATAGCAAGGACTTCCTCAATAGAACCCAGCAGCTCAGCAACTAAGAGAAAAGATGGACAAATGGGAGTACATAAAATTTAAAAGTTTCTGCACAAAAAAAGAAATGGTCTCTAAACTGAAGAGACCACTCAGAGAGTGGGAGAAAATATTTTCCAGGTATACATCAGACAAAGGACTGATAACCAGAATATACAGGGAGCTCAATAAACTAAATTCCCCAAAAATCAATGAGCCAATAAAGAAATGGGCAACTGAACTAACAGAACTTTTTCAAAAGAAGAAACTCAAATGGCAATAAAGCACATGAAACAATTCTCACCATCTCTGGCCTTAAAAGAAATGCATATCAAAACTATACTAAGATTCCACCATACCTCTGTTAGAATAGCTATCATCAAAAACACCAACAAGAAGTGTTTGCGAGGGTGTGGGGAAAAAGGAACCCTGGTACACTGCTGGTGGGAATGAAAGCTAGTGCAACCACTCTGGAAAAAAAATTGGAGGCTTCTTAAAAAACTAAACATAGATTTGCCATATAATCCAGCAATCCCATTCCTAGGGATATACCCAAAGGAATGCAACTCAGGTTACTCCAGAGGCACCTGCACATCCTTGTTTACTGCAGCACTATTCACAATAGCCAAGTTACAGAAACAACCAAGATGCCCCACTACTGATGAATGGATTAAGACAATGTATTTATACACAGTGCAATTTTTCTCAGCCATGAAGAAGGATGATATTTTATCATTAGCAAGTAAATGAATAGAACTGGAGAACATCATCCTGAGTGAGGTTAGCCAGGCTCAGAAGACCAAAAATCATATGTTCTCCCTTACATGTAGACTCTAGATCTAGGGCAAATGCAGTAGTGTTGTTGGACTTGAGTCACATGGTAAGGGGAGAGCACATAAGGGAGGAATGAAGATAGGTAGGAAACCTAAAACTTGAAAGTGTTTGATGTGCCCACTACAGAGGAGCTAATACAGTAACCTTAAAACTATAGATGTCAATATGGAAAGGTGACTGATTGGGAAGTAGTGAAGAGGTCAGGTAGAGATGAATCAATTCCGGTTGTAATACACATGCGCATGGAAGCAATGCTTGGAATCTCTTTGTATAGCTATCCTTATCTCAACTAGTAAAAACACTTTGTCTTTCTTATTATTGCTTTTGTCTACTCTTCAACAAAATTGGAGAAAAGGGCAGAACAGGTTCTGCCTGGAAGTGAGGGGGTTTGGGGAAGAGAAATGGCCCAAACAATGTATGCACATATGAATGAATGAATAAAGAAAAGAAAAAGAGTCAAAGGCCTTTGACACGTGAACCTTATTTCCCGTTTGCTGTTCACTTTTCTTCCATTCCTCTATCACTCACAAACATAAAGTTAATTTTAATACTGTATTTTGCTGAACTCAGTATGTCCCAAGATAATTTCAGCACATAATCAATATGAAAGCTAATAGTGAGATTCATATCAGGTCTTTGCAAAATAGTGTGCATATTTTATACTTAAAACGTATCAGTTTGTATTGAACACATTTTAAATGTTCAATTCCAGCTTTTTTTTTTTTAATTTCAATTCTTTTTTATTATTATTATTGCTTTTGTATGGGTGGGGTACATTTTAGCATTTACAAAAGTTCTTACAATATATCAAATACAACACGCTTGAATTCAACCCTTCACTTCTCTCTTTCATCCCCGCTACCCTGATTCCTGGAACATACATGTGTGTACTTTTTTTGTACCATATTCATCCTCCTACCCCTTTCACCATCATCTCCTCCTTAACACTTGTGCAACCCCCTCCTACTACCCTTCCTGGGCAGAACCAAAAACCATAAAAAATAATAAGAGAAGTATAGCATTTTTTGCTACTTTGAGGTAAAGATAGTTTTACAGAGGGATTCCTTGTGTTGTTTCCATGCATGCATGTATTACAGCCCCAACTAGTTCATCTCTACCAGTCTCCTAGTCCCCTTTCCATGATGACCTATACAGTTTAAGAACTCTAATTCAATCCTGTATAGTGAGCACATCAACCACTTTAAAGTTTTGGTTTCCTTCCCTTTCCCTGTCTCTCCTGTGCATGGCCTCCCCTTAGTGTGACCCATGTCCCATAACGGTGCTGCATTTGTTTTAGGTCTATAAACTGCAAATGAAGGAGAATATGTGGCTTTGGCCTACTGAGTCTGATTAACTTCACTTAAATTATGTTCTCCAGTTTCATACATTTACTTGTGAATGACAAAATTTCATTTTTCTTTGTGGCTGAGTAAAATTCCATTGTGTATAAATACCACATTTTCTTAATCCATTCATTGGTGGTGAGGCATCTTGGCTGTTTCCATAGCTTGACCTTTGTGAAAAGTGCTGCAATGAACATGGGTGTGCAGCTGCCTTTGTAGTAACTAACATTCCTTCAGGTATATCCCTAGCAATGGTATTGCTAGATCTCATGGCAGATTGATTTTTAGATTTTTAAGAAGCCTCCATATTATTTTCCATAGTGGTCCTTTAGTGCATGTTTAAGTCCTTTTGTGTATGTTTAATGAAGTTGGGTGCACTGACATTGGATGAATATAGAGTGATAACTGTTATTTCCTCTTGATTTATTGCCCCTTTATTAGTATGAAGTGGACTTCTTTGTCTGATTTGACTAATGTAAGTTTGATGCCTGCTTTGTTTAAGTATTACAAGTCCCACTTGTTTTCTGGGCCAATAACTTGGTAAATCTTCTTTCAGTATTTCTCCCTAAGCCAGTGTTTATTTCTGTCAGTAATGTGGGTCTCTTGTAAACAACAGATTGTCAGATCTTACTTTTTAATCCAGTTTGACAAATGGTGTTTTTTGATGAGGTAGTTGATTCCATTGACATTCAGTGCTAATATTGATAGGTCTGTGGTGATTCCTACCATCTACTTGCTTTTCTCATTTAAGGATTTGAGAGTGTGCAGCCCAATCACTGCTGCTCTCTGATTGCTTGTCTTTTCTTTTCCTGTGGCGTACCACTTCCCATCCTCTCATGGATTTGTTTGAATAGAATTCCTTGTGGAATCATCTGTAGTTGTGCTTTGGTGGTAGTATATTGTTTTAGTTTCTGTTTCTTGGAAAACTTTTATTCCTCCATCAATTTTGAATGATAGTTTTCCTGGGTAGAGTATCCTAGAGCTGAAATTATTTTCTTTCAGTGCTCAAAATACCTCACTCCATGCCCTTCTTGCTTTTTAGGTTTCTGCTGAGAAAACTGCTGTCCTTTTGATGTGTTTACCTTTATAAGTTATTGGTTTTTTTCTATCTTATACCTTTCAATATTCTTTGTCTTTACTCTATGCTAGTTTTTTTAATGATAATATGTCATGAAGAGGTTCTATTTTCATCAAGTCCCTTTAGGGTTCTGGAGGCTTCCTGTACCTAAATGGGCAACACTTTCTTGAGATTTGGGAAATTTTCTGTTATTATTTTGGCAAATATATTATGTATCCCTTTGGCTTGATCCTCTTCTCCATCTTCAATGTCTGTGATTCTCAGGTTTGGTTACTTGACGGAGTCTCTTGAGTACTTGCATATTCTTTTCACAGCTCTCAAGTTGACTAAGAGTTGTCCTGTTATTGCTTTAACATCTATTTTAACTTTGTACTCTGAAATCCAGTGTTCCACTTGTTCTAGTCTACTTCAGTGTCCTTCCCCTGTATTTTTTTATTTCACTAGAGGGATGTTTTATTTCTAGGATTTTTGTTTCATTCTTTTTTCTGATGTTTTCCATATATTTGTTCAGCTCCTCTTTCATATCTTGTATTATCTTCTTTATTTCATATATCTCTTTTTTTGTAGTCTTTTTTGCTTCACTTTGGTGTTTGTGTAAGTCCTCTCTGAGCTCATTTAGTTGTTCCTGTGTCTTCTCAAGTTTTTTATTTGTGGTGTCTTGGTATTTCTTGAGTGCAACTTATAATTTTTGTTTACCCATGTCTTATATCTTCATGAGATTCTCAGTGATCTCCATGCTTTCCAATTTGAGAGATGTTTTTGTGGGCATCACTGAGCTCATTAGTGACATTTAACATTGTTTTACAGAGGTCAGGAACTGGGTATTCATATTCCTCATTTCCCACTAAATCCTCTATTGAGAAGTGCAATTTCCTTGCCTTCTTCTCTTCCCCTTCATTCTAATTGGAGCTGTGCAACTATGCTTTTGGTTGGCTAGTTGGCAACACATGTTAATTACCTATTTTCATTCCCTTGATTAAGTTTTTGTGACTGCCTTAGTTGTTAGCTAGGTTGATGTGCTACTTCTGTTCCTGGTCTAAAGGTGTAAATTATCAATAATAAATTCTTAGGTTTGATGCTAGACCAATTGTTTACATATTACATAGAAAACTCCTTGATAATAACATCTAAAACAGTGTGAGTTAGGGTGATAATGGTTTTTGGCTAGAGATAGAAACTTGGGTAATTGGTAAAAGTGACACTAAAAGGGGGGACAGTTAGATGGAGATAGGGGTGGGTGGGAGAAGAGGTATGGGAGCTGCTGAGTTTGGGGTCCCTTGTGTGTGTTTGGGTGTAGTTCTGCTGTTGTGATTGAGGGTCTTACGTCAGGGATTGGAAAGGTCTGGGGGTGTGTACTGTTTGTACAGTAGGCTAGTCATTTGGTGGTGAATGTGAAGGAGAGAAGGATAATGTGGTGACAGGTTTGGGAAACTAAGGAGGGGGAGGCAAAGACTGGGAAAGAGTGGTTGAGAAGGGGCAGAAAGAATAGTTGGGGGGAAAACAATGGATTGTAGCACAAGGAAAGGAGAGAAAATGAAGGGGGCTAAGAATAGGGGCAAGAAATTAGTAGTGGTAAAATTAATATTTAAAAAAAAACTTTACAACAACAACAAAAAGTCTGGTGTGTTCTGCAAAAGTTCTGAATTTATTCCCTTGGCATCCAATCCTGGTATTGTCACTTGGTATTCTGGGCTTTGTGGGGAAGGGTGAAGTTTTATTTTTTGTTTTGTTTTCCATGTTCCTTGGTCTTATGAGCTGTTCATTACAAGCAGGAGATCTGAAGTGGTCTCACCAGATGACTTGCCTATGAGCAGTATTTGGTTCCTTCTGTCCACAGGGCAGGTTAAAATTGGGGCCTGTGTTAGCTCACTACCAGCTTGTAAAAGGTGATCCATTGGATGTGGCATTGTTTTTGCCAAGCAGTAGCTGCTTTGCCCTATTGCTGCAACTCTTCCTGGTTGGCTCCTCCCCAAGCAAAATGAGGAAATTCAGTTTTGAGTACCACCCTCAATTCCACTGGACTAGCACAGGGGTTTACCAAGCCCTGCTTTGGGAGATTGGCTTGTTGCCGCACCCTTGCTCTTTGCCTTTGTTCCTTGCCCCACCTTCCTTTTCTGAGAGTTCTGCTCCTTGCCCCACCTTCTTTCTCTGAGGTTGGTTCAGTGATTCACCTCACTCCCACTGATAGTGGTACATTACAAGTCACTGTTTATGCTTCTCAGTTTTGTTCAGGGTGGGGATTCAATCTCCCCAGGGACTGCACTGTATTATTTTCCCAGGCAGTTGGTGGGGAAGTCACATGTGGTGTGTGTTGCTCCCCTGTGGGGCAGCTTTGAAACTGGCCAGTAGAGAGAAATGGTGTGCCACTTTTTTTAAGGCAGACACCTACTGCAACTGGGTTCAACCTAGCAGGGCAAAGGTAGGCTTTCCACGAGTTAGGAGTCCATGACATCACTGGGTTCAGTTATGTTTGATTTTCTATCTTCTGTCTTTTGAGAAAAAAAAGAAAGAAAAGGGAGAAACAGCCAGAGGGCTTTTTCCCAGGGCAGACATGACCTATTGGCTGTACCACTTCTAGATTTTCAGGGCTGTTAGGAGCAATTAAAACCTGTTTTAAGGGTCATCCTTAAATTTTATGTGCACCTAATATGTTGGCCTTTATTATTTGGGCTTGAAACAACCAGAAATACTCAACTGTAGCTCCCATGTCTCGAAGTGGTTTCAGAAATAACCAAGCTCAGGAATTCTGTTTCCCTATCCTATCTATCATCTTGGATCTCCTCAAGCTTGATTTTTAGCTGGTGGTTTAGTCATTGCAGGATGTCATCAGACACTATTGACTAGGGGGCTCAAGTAGCTTATATAACCCCAGTTATGTGGTTATGGAAGATGGAAGTTCGAGATCAAAGTTTCAGTTTGATTAGTTTCTGTACTTGGTTTGAAGGTGTCTGCTTCATGCTGGATGTTTATATGTCCTCGCTGTGTTTAGAAAGAGAGAAAGAATGGGGGTGAGTGGGGTGGGAAGCAGAGAAGCGAGAGAGAGAAAGAGACTCAATGTTTACGTGTGATACACCATTTTCATAAACATTGACTTTTTAAATCTTCACTCCTTGTACTTAAGGGTCCATGTACACCAAAATAATGATTGGGGGAAGATAATAAAATGGCTTTAATTCCTATCTCCCGAAATCCTATATGGAGGTGCTGAGTGTTAGGAAAAACACCACTCACAAAGAAAGCTCATGAGAAAAGTCTCACATCCAAGAGCAAGGTTTAATGAAAGGCTCGAACTATCAAGCTGGCTGGGGAAAGATGACGCAGCACTGACTCTTGTCTAGGCGTGGCTTTTATAGGAGAGGGAGCTTTAGGAAGTTAGAGCATGTACAGGAGTCTCCATTAGGGGTAGAGCTGTCTTAGAGTGTCAGAATATCTGTTAAGGGTGGAGCTGCTGTTTTGAGTTGAGGTTGCCTGGAGGAGGCTCTATTTCTCAAGAAGTGAGGCCTGAGAATAAAATGGCCACTGATTCACAAAATGGCGACATTATTACTCTCTCATTCCCCCATTTTTTTCTTTAATAATGATGAGGGTAGGGGCTGAGGATCAGGAATTGGGGCAAAGTGTCAGCCTCTTAGCTGCTTCCTGCTGGCAGGGGGTGTTGTCTGGGGCAGGATCCTCAGACTCCTGGGGTGTCCTGGAAGGGCCTCACAGTCGTCCTCTGGATGGTTTTGGAAAGGTTGATATCTTTGGAGGCACAACTGGTTAAACTTTTGACTAACAATAGCAGACATGCTGTCTAAAAGAAATCTTTGTACTGTTTTTATAATACATGGGAGGAAGCTTGAGAATAGGATGACAAGTAGCATAGGCATTAGGATGGGCATTGGCCAGGAGAACCACTGTGAAATGTTGTTCCCTAGAGGATCCCAAGAGTCCTCCAACTCCCTTGTCTGTTTTTCTAATTGCTCCTGGAGTTGTCTAATTTTGTTTTTACTACCCCGACTGATTAACATAGAAGCAGCATTCTTCTTGCAAAAACAGGCAGAGACCACCCTTCTCTGCAGTGAGCAGGTCAAGGCCTCATTGATTTTGGAGTAGCATCATTACATGTGCAGCTGCTTCTCTTTCTATAGTGGACCTAATAGATCATATAACCAAAGGAAGGAAGCAGGGAAGTAGTATGCATGTTCCCAAAATTAGGCTCACTGCCTCACCGGTGTTTTAAATCCACCTATAGCAGAAAATTGAGAGCCAGATGAGGACTAAGAATTTATGTAGGAGTGGAAGAGGGAGAGAGTTTACAGAAGAGGCGTAGCCATGTGGGGCCCAGTGGTACAAAAGAGTACTCATCCTTTGCTGTAGTGGAAGAGTCTGAGGTGTTTTATCCTTGAGAGGTGCTGCCACTGGGGGATCCAGCTGAGCTTGACAACAGCAGGTGTTGTGAGGATGATCAGATGGGGGCCAGTCCACTGAAGTCCCAATGGAGAAACTCAAAGATCCTTTAGGAGAACAAGATCCCCTGGTTTAACATAAATTGCTATGGAGTGGGGCAGGATTTGGCTTGCATGCTCTCTGCAAAGTTCCCTGAGAAGGTTAAGATAAGTCAGCCAGAGGAGCAGGGTCTGTTGGAGGCAAGTTTGCTAAGAGAAATGGACAGCCATACATTATTTTAAAGGGGATTAAGAAGGAAAGGTTTCAGGGGATGGTCCAGTGTGGTGGGTTTTTTTCATTGGCCATGGATTTGCAGGCTTTCTCAGGTGAACTGGTTGGGTTTGCACCTTTATTGTGGGAGGGGAAAGAATCTTGAGAGCATTTATTATGTAAAACCCAAATAAAAATATTAGAAGGAGCATTTTATGCTTCTGCTAAAGGCTGCATATCTAAGGATCCAGATTCTGCAAAATCTTGTAGCTCTCAAGAAAGCTTTAAGCTGCTTTGTGGTAGGGAGAGTGGGAAACAGAGGATTGGGTCGATTCCCTCATGACTCAGGGACTGAGTCTGTCCCTTTAAGGCCACACCTAGGTAGATAATCTGTGGGAGGCAGGAACTGACTGTCAGGATTTAAGTTAAATGTAACATGCTTAGATAAAAGAGAGCTCTATCTCATTATTTTATATAAATTTACATTTTTAACTTTGTAAATGTTTGTCCCATATTTAGATAAAGTATTGACACAACACTTTTATAAGACAGATGAGCAAATACATAAATGAACTCTCATTTAGTTGTACTTAAAGCTTGACAAGATCAACAGAAAACACAAATAATTACTTTGATAAAATCTTTCCCTATAACAGTTTTCTGTAGATGTTACTCAGAGCAGAACAATATTAAGATAGACTTGTTATTATATAGACATAGAGAATTTGATTATAGTTTGACATGACTCTAAAAGTCTTTTAGACACTTCTTAGTCAATTTTAACTTTATCATACACTGAATCTTTCTATTATACACTTTTAAAACTTACTCAAACCTTCATACAACATACTAAACCCTTTGATGGCTTGTTCTTATCCCTCTTATTTGAAACAATCTTTAGGATAAATCCTTCTTTACAAAATCCTCTCTCATCCAAAAAAAAATTCCTTTTTCCTTTAACTTCTCAAAAAATACATTCAATACCTATCTATATCCTTTCCAGTTGTTTACTTTATAACTTGTATTTAAAAATTAACTTTTATAAGAATTTTAAATTTATTGTTGGGGCTGGAGCAACTAATTAGTAGCCTTTGGCTTTTTTTAAAGGAATTTATGATAGGCATAAGTCCTCATTGTCCCTCAGGCTTGAGGGAATATTGTTTTTGGCTGTGGAAACTGTGAGGGATGCTTGAGTTTTATTTGAATAGGGAGAGTAGTCATGGCTTGCCCTACACTCATCTCATCAGTCCACACTGTGGGATCTATTTGTTTCTGAAGGAGGGAGTAGCAGAGATAGCTGCCTGGGGGGAGGAGAATTTGAGTTTTTAGTTGAGATAGTAAATCCCATCCAGCAGTGGCACTGGAGTTTCAGGAACTATGAGGAAATAATGACAGAAGAGGAGGTCTCCCCAAGAGCAGGCCAGAGGCCAAGTAAACTAGCACTCTAGTAGCTGGCCAGATTTACCCTGAATGATAACTTTTGTCATTGGACTGGGGACCAGGAAAGAAAGGTAAGACAGAGAAATGGACTGTACTCTCTAGCAGGAAAATGACCTTTTGTTTTTCTGCCATTATGGCTACCCCAAGGTGCATCAACATTGATGCCAAGAAGTGGAGCGTGGACAAGAGGCCAGGACCCACCAATCCATAGGAGGTGGCACTTTTCCTTCCATCTGAAGATGGGGATCACTTAGACCTTCAGTTATTGCCTTAGCAGAGAAGGCAGGGTCCTGGTTGGGAGTGGGGCTAACTCCTGGCCTGTCCCCCTTCTGAGCCTTCTCTGGAAAAGTGCCCCACCTTTCCACCATGGTAGCAAGTTCAGGATGTAGGCCCCTGTTGGGTAGGGCCTTCTCTGAGAGCAGCAATGAGGTTATGATGTCTCTTATCTTTTTCTCTCATGTTAGTAAGTTCCCATTTATAGTATACAGACTACCTGTATTAGTTGACCCAAAGATTTGTTCCCCATCAGCCACAGACTTTGAGTTTTTTACGAATATTTGGGGCTGACTATGTTAGAAATTTATCTTTGAACAGAACCTCTCTCACCTGTGACTGTGGGTGCACTGTGGTATGCTTTCTGATAGCATCCTTAAGATGCTACAGAAAGGTAAGGGGGTTTCTTCAGGGCATTGCTGTACTACAGTTACCTGGGAATGATTTAGAGGTTTGACTTTGGCCCTTTTTAGCCCTTCTACTATGAGATGGCTTAAGTGACATTAATGCTATTCATCTTCCTTATCTTTTTCTTTTTTTTTGATTTAGCAAGGCTGGGGAATTAAACTCAGGGCCTTGCACATGCTGGGCAGACACTATCCCACAGAATTATGTCCTTATCCTCAAATATTCTTTTCTTTTTTCTTTGGCTGTACTGGGACTTGAACTCAAGACTTTATGTCTGCAAAGTGGCACTCTACTGCTTGCTTTATGTCTGCAAAGTGGCACTGTACTGCTTGAGCCATATTATCAGCACCTTTTAGTGTGGATGTGTCAAGGGGACTGCCTGTGCCCCTGTAGGTATAGGCACATTTATTCCCTCATTTTTGGGCACCACTAATATTGGGGTTCATTGTAAATGGTAATCATTTCCAACCTGAGTGGCCTGGGCCAGAACTCATTTCTTTTCTAACAAGGAAAGAATCTGGTCTAGTAGAAGCATAATATCCTTTTATGTTAATTCAAAGGTTTGGATCACAGAGATAAAAGCTTGAATGTATTTGTCTGGGTGTGTAGCTGCCCAGATGTTTTTAAATTTCCCTTAGATCTGATAACTGGAAGGTGACATAAGACTTGCCCTCTTCCTACCATTACCTGTTGAAGGGGGAGGCACCCATTAGGACGTTTTGAATATTGGGGTGGCTTAGAAGGTAGGACACAGGGTGGAGTAGTGGAGGGTAGGCTTGTTATTGATAAGGGGCTTTTTTGGTCCTCCTTCCCATGTTTATCCTGTGGCTTACAAAGAATGGCTAGCATTTGAGTATCTAAATAGCAATTATGGACATGAAAGAAAATTTGTATTGGGGACCTCAGTTCACTTTTTTTCCCTTTTATAGAAAAGGTCTAATTGGAGTATGGTATAGAAAATTTATGCTGAGGCTGAAAGTATAGAAAATTTTAAATGAGAAGTTTAGAGACCACAGTAATGCCCATTTTGCTGTTCCTGGTATTATAACCTTGAGCTAACAATTGGCTTACAAGGGGCTGTGGCTGAGAGCAGGGCTTGTGCAAGGCACCACCAACCCCACACACATACACCAGGGACAAGTGACTTTGTCTGCCTAGGCCTGATCCTGCAGCATGTCGCCCCTCCCCTCTTCCTGTGTACTTGCTCCTGCATGCATTTATTCTAGGGGAAGTGGCAGTGGGCCGCAGCCACTGCCATGTGCAAATGGCAGCCTAGGATGTGTGTGTTGGGTCCTCTCTATGGATTCTCTTAGCTATGGTAGGCATTCCCACTGTGCTCAGGTGCCAGCATCCCTGTGCATGAGCATGCCTGTTTGTTTTCCCTCCTCCTCTTGTGGGGGTGGATTTAGGGCATGAGTGTGGCAGCTGCAATGTTTTTGCAGTCACCTCTGCCTCCTCTGGTGCCTAGAAGTGGATTTAAAATTGCTTTAGACTGAGGGGGCTGACAAACTAGTGGGAATAACTTAAGTCATAAGGTACCATGCTACAAGTTTTTCATGGGAGGCAGGGTCCCAGTAAACCCAGGGAGGGGAAGGCAGACAGAGACAAAACACACACAGTGAGACCATGGAGAGAGCAGAAAATGTGTCCTGACATCTTAGGTAAGGGAGGGAAAGGTAGAACCTGGAGGCATTACACATGCCTGAGGGATTACTGATCACATGTGCCTCAAGATTGCTCCCATTGACTGGTACTGGAACACTTTCAGCAACATGAACCTTCACTCTCCAGTCACTGTCTCAGGCAAAAGGGGAATTAGACAGGGGGGAAGAAAGAAGCAGTCATCAGATGCCATAACCAATCAGGATTCCCCCAACATAGCATGAGGCATACCCAAATAAACCCCAGGCTTGGTCTTGGCCCATAGTTGGGATCACCTTGAGGACAGAGTTGGCAAGGAGTAGCTGGCTTGACACCATGATGGGAAAGTCCCTCAGGATGTTAGGAAGAGACAAACAGGGTTAGCAGTACAAGGAAGTTTGCTTACATGGGGAAGGAGGAGGTTCAGGAGAGGATTTGGTTGGTTTAGAGGCTGGTTTAGAGGCTAATAGAATCTGTGCAGGGGAACAGGAAGTACAGAGGGAGGATTTGGTGCGGAGATAGGAAAAGGATTGGACGTAGGCTATTTCCTTCCATTTACCAGCACACTCACAGAAGTTGTATTAATCCCTTAAAATGTTAGGATTGAAAGTGTCATTAAGTGGCCATTTGGAGGCATTGTCTAATGGATATTGGGGCCAGGCCTGATTACAGAGAAAAATGAGCTTTTGGGGCTGAAGATTAGGCATAAGGAGAAGGAGCTCAAGGCTGGCCAGGAAGCATCCTCATGGGGAGTCTGAGGGAATTTGGGACTGTCCAACTCCCATGGTGAGGCCTGAACTGAGGAAAGGATATGACAGACATCCCCGAGATATCGATCCCTCAGGAGAGAGTAGAGGAGGGACTCCCGGGAGGGATGTTTCCATCACCAGGGGCCCACAGTCCTAGGGGACCTGGTCCCCAGGGATGAAAGAGAGCCAAGACCTAGTGCAGGATTTTGAGGAAATGAGGAAGTGAGATCAGGGCTCTGTGTGCGTGGAGGACTCACCGAGACAGGACCTTGAGGGAAGATTGACCAGTGGTGGATGATGATTGGAGGTGCACTGGGGCGGAGGAAATTCCCTGTGAGTAATGAGAGTGTCTTCTAGGATCAGGGGTCCTGGCAAAGCAGCTCAGATCCCGGAGGAAGGGAATGGGAGTTTACAGAGAGAGAGAGAGAGAGAGGGCAGGATGGGGGGGAAGAGCAAGTTCAGTGCCAGAAGTGCACCCGATCCGAGTCACAGCACCAAAATGTTAGGAAAAATGCAACTTGCAAAGAAAGCTCAATAGAAAAGTCTCACATCCAAGAGCAAGATTTAATGACAGGCTCAAGCTGTCAGGCTGGCCAGGGAAAAATGGTGCAGCACTGACTCTGGGCTAGGCATGGCTTTTACAGATGAGGGAGCTTGAGGAAGTTAGCATGTTCGTGGGAGTCTCACACACAGTGTGCTGTCTTAGAGCATGGGAATTTCTGTTAAGGGTGGAGCTGCTATTTGGGGTTGAGGTTGCCTGGAGGAGGCTCCATTTCTCAAGAAGTGAGTCCTGAGGATAAAATGGCCACCGATTCACAAAATGATGACATTATTACTCTGGCACTGAGAGAGCAAATGTGAAGTGTATATACACAAGAATTTATGACACAAATTGTAAGAAATTATACACTATGTGGTAGTTTATAAAAAGTAAACGTTTAAAAGAATGTAGCAATGTGATTAAGTAATACTCTTTTTATTTTCTTAGTACATGCTAAGCTGTTATAATTAAGAAATGCAAAATAGTACTTTAAATAAGATAGAAGTTTATTAACAGTCATGAACAGAAATGAAGACAACCTAAGTGTCCATCAACTGATTAAGAGATAGAGGAAATGTGGCATATATAGACTACTCAGCCATAAAAAAGTATGAAAGCCTGCCATTTGCATCAACATATATGGAACTGAAGATCATTAGTTGAGTTCAGGCATAGGTCAGGCATAGAAAGACAGGTACCACATGAATACAGTTGTACATGGAATCCAAAAAAGTTGTCTCAAAGATTTTTGAAGTAGAATGGTAGTTATCAGAGGCTGGAACATAAGTGGGTGTGGACTGGGGAAAGGTTGATCATTGGGTAGTAAATTACAGTTAAATGGAAGTAAGAAGTTCTGTTGTGCTATAACACTCTATGGTGACTATAGATAGGAATAATTGACTTTGTATTTCAAAAACCCAGAAGGAAGACATTTGGAAGATTTCAACATAACAAAATAGCAAAGGTTTGAATTGATAAATATGTTTAATCTGAATTAAACATTACTTAATTTATACATATCATAGAAATATTTCATGTTGCTCACTAATATGTATAATTGTATGGTTTTATGTATCACTTAAGTATTTTTTAATAAGATAGAAATTTAATTCTTTCTTTCATATGTACTTATGTACATATAATTGTTACCTAAAATAATGGAAACAAATATATATAACATTAATTAGCCAGTTTGCCTTTCATGGCGGGCTGGGTAAGCATTTCTAAAACTACTATTTGTTGAGAAAATGAGGAAATAACAAAACTTACATTTATTAATGTGCTGATCAAAGTTAAAGAATATAGAAACAAGAAAGGCTATAAGTGGAGTTATCAGTACAGGCATGTGGTATACATGTACACTGTGTGTACGTGTGTGTGAGCAATAAACATTTTTCCTTTTAGCTCTAGTCACTAAACAATTAAGCACAGCTTAATAGCAATGCTTACACCAATGAAAATGAGCATCTAATTATTGGCTTCTGGATATAATTCTCCATTAAAATAAACCGAGAGAAATTGCTGATTTCAGGGGTATGTATGGCAAAGTACAAGATCAACCTGATCAATGCTTTCCCACTGGTCAGTGGGGGAATACTTAAAGAACTATAAACAAATGTTAAAAGATACAGGACTTACTAACTTACAGGAGCTTCCACTGGTGAAATTTGGGGAAATTCAAGCAGCAAAATTAATAACTAAATACCAATTACTCATTGACTGAAATAAGAATTCATGAAATCAAATAGAATACATAAATGTTATAATAAAAGCTCTTCTTAGAGTAAAATAGAAACTGGTATGTGTAGTAGGAAGGTTGAAGTTGGGAAATCATCAGTGGATGATAAAATATTCAGTGACACTCTACTAAGAAGTAGAATATTGAAGTAGGCTTACACTTGTTCCCAGGAAATATCTCATTAAAAATAATAACTTTATAGAGAAACTTGGAAGACACTGCTTTAAGTGATTAACATCAACATCACTCACATTAGAAAGTCATTGGGCTTTCTGAAATGAAGCACTGTGGAGTAGGTAATGTTATTCAGGTGTATCCTGTCCCAAATGCATGAGATAAATGCAGTAAAGAAGAAACATCAGAAATACACACAGTAAGAAACAACCTTTAAAACCATAAGACTATATTCTTTAAAAATATCAAAACAAGAATGAGGAAAGTTTGAGGAAGAGATCCATTCTACAGGAAAGCAAAGAGACAAAAAGGATCAAAATTAAAACATTTTCCTGGGTTAGATCCTGGTGAGAAATACATATATATAATGCACATTAATGGAGAATTGTGTGGTCTTAGATAGGATGATTTTGTCATTAATCTTTTTTAGTTTTATTGCACTGAGGCTAAGGTCTTTATCATTAGGAAATACATAATTATTTGGGGATTATCAAAACTTTAATTGTATGTAATGCAGAGTGGTAAAGAAAATATAACAAAATATTAAAAATTAGGAAATTTTTAATGCTAAACAGTACTATGGAAGTTTATATCATTCTTGAATTTTTTTCTTTAAGTATGAAATTATATCAAAATTTAGAGGAATTCAATTAGCATCATCTAATTAATACACAGTTTATTATGAAAGGTGAAGTTATGCCATCAAAATAATCTGATATATTTGTATAGAATGAGATTAGTTGGGGCAGTGGCAGGTATGATAGCAATATGTTCTTATCATTAGTATCTGGCTATGACTATATGGGTATATATAATTGAATTTTCTTATCATTTGGAAAAATTTTTTTACAGACAATAAAATGTGTAAATACACTCACAACATGAAATGACTAAACAAAAAGAACTACATTCACCACAGTTGTAGTTTTCCAATATACTTTCCCGACCCTATACTCCCCATTTATGCCCCCTAATCAAGATCATACAATAACCTTAACTCAATAAATGATGTGCCAGGCACACTGTGCTGTGGATATTTATATGTAAATATACCTAATAGAACATGTTGCTTGAGGTGGTTGTGAAGAAACTGACATCAAATAAATTACTCCAACATATTTCAGGTCATTAATGTGAAATCTTTACTGGGTAGTAAAGCAACAGATATGTACTGCCTATAAAAAATGTTAATTTATTAATATCCCCAGCCTTTCTTTGATTTCTTTCATTTTATAATTATTAAGTAGACTGCCTTCATCTTTGAAATATTTCAGGTATACTCAGGATATTTTGTTGTTAGATTTACATTTTATGTATTTGGTTGGGAATATATTTTGGTAGTCATTTGGAATGCTATGGAGTGGTGCTGAATACATCATGATGACCACAGTAAAACAACCCTGGAAACATGCTGTTCGTTGGAGACACTAATGTGGATTTACTGTGCCCTGGTGGCAAGTGACAAAGAACAAACAAATCAGAAACAAATCAGTCATCAGTAACATTTTTTCCCCTGACTAAGCTTTTGTCAATGTCACAAAAATTGCAGAACACTGGAGACTTGGACCCATATAAAGCTGTAATCATTCAATTTCTCTTTCTGATACTTTTCCCACTTCATTTTGTTGTATTTGAGAAGAACTTCATTTTAGTTTCCAGCTGCTGGCTATCTTATAAGAGTGAAATTCTGATCGAATGTTTTCAAAAGACTTAAACAACTTCAATGATTACTTAGGCTTGGAAGTTTGTGCAATAATAAATTGAAATTTATCATTGCCAGCATTTCAATGAGTGAACTTCATTTAGGAATGAAGAGGTCAGTAATTTAGAATGTTCTATTTAAGCTGGAGAAGAAAAGTAGACAGCAAGGAGAGTCCCTATAGACTTTGTGATCTAGCAGAAGCAAAGGATGGAAATTAGGAAGACTGCAATGCTGTGAGGTAACAGCATTTCCAAGAAGAGAGAAACAAAATAGAAATAAAGATTGGTAGAAAGGGTGCATCTTAAAGAGACCCAGGAGAAATCATCTTGGAGCTTTGAGTGATGATTCTTTTATGAACAAGAGGTTGAGTAATAAACTTTCATTTGCCATTGTAACAGTAATCACAAACTAACATGCATTTTTAATTCCAGTGTGAGAAGATTATATAAATGACATTTTGAGGCAGAGTCTATGAAGCTCAGACTAACCTGGAACTCACTTTGTAACCCCGGCTGGCCTCAAACTCATGATCCTTCTGCCTCAGCCTCCCTAACACTGAAGTTGTAGGCATTTACCAACATACTTAGCTTTTAAATAATTTTCCTTAGGTTTATTCAAAATGTTCAAATAAATCAAAGGAATTACATGCCAGTGGTCCTTTCTGTAATAGGTCAAATAAGGTAGGTAACAATGGCTTATGTGTGTAATCCTAGCTACCTTGGAAGGTGAGATATCAGGAGAAGCATGGTTCAGGGACGGTTGGGAAAAAATTGTTTGCAAGATTCATTCTCAATGGAAAATATCTGGTGGTGGTGGCATACACACCTGTCTTCCCAGCAATACACCAGAAGCCTAAAACAGGAGGATCATGGCCAGGCTGGCCTATGCAAAAAGCACCTATTTCCAAAATAAACAGAGCAATGAAGGCTGGAGGCATGACTCAATCACTAGAGCATCAGCCTAACAAGTGCAAAGCTCTGAGTTCAACTCCCAGTACTGCCAAAAAAAGAAAATTAAAATCCCAGTACTGCCAAAAGTATGTCAAAATAAATGTATTTGTTTGTGAGTGCAAAAATTAAGGGCTGGTAATTTAATTACATTGTTAAGCAGAAAAACACGACAAAATTCTTCATCAAAAATAGTCATTCACCAATACCAACTAGTATAAATTGTTTGGGTACTTTGATTTAAGACATAAGGAGAATGGTGAAGGGGGTGAATTTAACTAACATATATTATATGCATTTTTACAAATTTCACCATGTGTCCCTTGTACAACAGCAATGTGATAATGTGAAAAAAGAAAGTCAAGGTATCGTAAAGTAAAAAAAAAAATGTAACAATCAGTTGAAGATGAAACAAAAAATTTGTCATTGAGAATTGAAAGCTTTTTATCCCTGTAGGTAGAAAGAGACAGAGATTCACAGGAGAGAGACAGAGACAGAGAGAGAGAGAGAGAATGAAATTTTAAAGCACCCCACATTACCAAATGTACCATATTTTATGTTTAAAATTATTTTACTTAGTTTTTAATTTCTTTGTTCAAAAGTTACATGTACGCGTGGCACTTCTTTCAAATCCTAATTTCTGTCAAAGAATAATAAATAACTTTTAGCACCAGCTTAACATTTGATCACGTGTATATATTAAACAGGAAAATTAACTGTACTCATAATTACAATTAAATCATATGTGCCTATATTTATAATAACTTCTGTTGTACTTCTTATTTTTCAAGTATATTTGTCTTAGGTTTTTAATTGTAATTTGTATGACTAATCCTTCCGCAGCTTATATTTGAAATATGTATAAACTTTTTTTGCACATTTGAAATATGTACTAACTCTATAATACACTTTTTATAAAAGAAATCATATTTTAGGGCAGACCTACAAGAGGGAAGGCTGGAACTCAGAGTCAAGCTCAAGATGCTGCCCACACTAGCATTTTTTTAGTCCTTCAGGAGAAACTCAGCTCTTCTTTTAAGGTCTCTCAAGTAATTGAATCGACGGCATCCAGATTGCCTAGAATAATTTCATTTCCTTAAAGTCACTGGAATACAGATTTATATTACATGTACAAGATACCTTCACTACCATAACTAGGAGAGTATTTGATTGATTAACTTAGGACTGCAGCCTGGTCAAACTGAAACATCAAAAAGTTCATCAGAGGATTTTGTTTTTCCCGATACACCAATAAGAATACCTTTGCTAACATACCTATGTAAATCACTGCTATAGGCTGTGACTGAGAGTGGGGAGACAATTAGAGATGATTGGCATCATAATCAATATTAAATTGAGATAATTGTTAACCTAGTGGCCTTAGAAAGCAGATCTTCATCTTAGGACTCTTGAAATGGATTACATACAGATCAGACAGCAAAAAAGACTTCATTGATTTTGGTGACAGAAGTATTGACATTACTAATAACCCCTGGCATGAAAAAGTACAATTATTGCAAGAATTTCACTTGTAAAATATTTGATTAAGGTTTAGCTTTCCATGATTGAAATCACAAACTACCAAAAACTGGTTTAAAGCCACAGAAATTCATTCATTCAATGTTCCTAGACCAGGAGTTCAAATCAAGGCCATGGATCTAAGGTAAAATCTCTTTGATGCTCCTTTCCTAGCTTCTAATGCCTACCAAGGATCCTTTGAGTTCTTTGGCATGTAGCTTTCATCTTCAGTTGAACTTCCCTTTGTGTAGGTTTTCTCATATCTATGTTTGTCCAAACAACTTCTGCCACTAATTTATAAGAACATACATGATTATTTTTAAGGTCCCACAAGACCATCCAAGCTAAACCCTTCTTCTCAAGATCTTTTGTTTTGTCACACCTTCTATTACATAATTCAATATTCCAAGGTTCAAGGGATTAGAATAAGGACATATATGTTGGGGACATATAAAATAGGGACAAATTCAGCACACTGTAAGATAGGGAATGAAATCCTGTCTTAAACTCTAGGGTTGACACTTGAACATCTTAGACACAGTAAGAATTATGAAGACTAGAGGTGAGTGACTTGAAATTGTTTTTAGAACTCATGATACAAGAAAAGACAGGTTCCTATTAGCAAACTATCAATGCAAGTTACAACATAAATTTTAGAACATCTCCCTGGAACATTAAAAAACCTTGCCACTTATAGCTGCTTGGCATACTGCTGAAAATCTGACTGAAATCTAATTGCAATGCTCACAGGACTTCAAAAACTATCTTCACATCCTTGCTAATCTATGCCAAAGAAGTATGCTGACATTTAGAACAAAGGGGAAATTTGTATAAATGAATTACCCCCTCTTTCTTATTATAAGACATCTTCTCTTGCCTGGAAACCATGCAAAGATCTTACCTGAGGCAATTGTCTCAAAGATGCTGCTTTTTCATTTTAACAGTTGTGTTGCCAAGATTATTGTAATTTTCTTCTACAAAATTGTAGATTGTTTGTAGAAGAACAATCTAATCCCATTAGATTATTTCAAAGCACAATTTGGAAATGATTACAACTATATTCCCAGGGAAAGCTTCTCCACCAATTTTTTTTTTTCATCAGGGTAATGATGAATTCACTGCTTAGTCTTCATGAAGCTATTTTAAGAAAATCAGCATAAGACAGACACATAGGCCAAGGGAACAAAATAGAAAATCAAGAGTGAAACCATACACCTACAGCCAACTGATTGTTGAAAAAGGTACTAAGAGTAAAGATTGAAGAATGACTTTCTTTTCATAAACGGAGCTAGGAAAATTGTATATCCATATGCAGAAAATGAAACTAGGGCCCTATTGCTCACTAATTAGAAAGATCAACTTGAAAGGATTGAAGACTTACATGTAAGAAGGGCTTCTACAAAACTAAGAAAGAGTAATAGAGGGATTGAATTTGATTAAAGAACATTATATGCATGTAAGAAAATATCACAATGAAACCACTTTGTTTAATTAATGTATGCAAATTTTAAAAAGAAAAAAACTAATAGAAGAAAACAAAAGGGGAAATGCTATGAACAATGAAATATGCAAGGATTTTTTTGGATAACTCCAAATGCACAAGAAACAAAAGCAAAAACATACAAAGAGGATTACATCAAACTAAAAAAGGTTCTGCACAGTAAAGGAAAGAACCTTCATAGTGAAGAGCCAACCTACAGACTAAGAGATAACATCCATTAATTATATATCTGACAAGGGGCTAATATCCAGAATATACAAGGAAGTCAAAAAGCAAGTAGCAAAAAAGCAACAAATCAATAATAAATCAATTCAAATAAGCAATAGCTCTAACTCAACAGTTATCCAAAGGAGACAGAAAATGGCCAATGGGTACTTGAAAAAAATATTCAAAATCACTAATCTAAGGTAAATGAAAATCAAAAACAACATGAGATATTGCCTTATCTTAGTAAGGATGATTATTATCAAAAAGAATAAAATTAGCATATTTGCAAAGATACACAGAAATCAGAACCCTTGTACACTGTTGGTGAGACTATAAATTAGTGTGACTATTGTGAAAAATAGTATGGAAGGTCCTCAAAAAGTTAAAAATAGAACTTTTCCCATATGATTCAGTAATCCTAATCTTGGGTATGCATTCAAAGTAAATAACATCAATGTGTTCAAGAGACATTTGAAATCAAATGATCATTACAGCACTATTCTCAATAGCCAAGAATCAGAAGGCATCTAATTATCCATCAGCTGATGAATGCAATACAGAAAATGGGATGCTTTTCTCCATAAAAAAAGTGATGCCCTGCATTTTTGTGATAACATGAGTTAAACTGGAGATTATTAGGTTGAGTGGAAACAGAAAGAGAAGTACTGCATGATGTCCTATATGGAACCTAAAAATTTAGTCTCATAGAAGTTGAAATCAGAATGATAGTTACATTGAGTTACAGATAGAGGACAGTAATGTGAGGATAAGGAAAGGTTGATGAGTGGGAATTAAGATACACTTAGAAAGAAGCAAGAAACTTTAGTACATTATTGCACAGCATGGTGACCGTAGATAACAATAATGTTCTGTTCAATTCAGAAAGCTAGAAGGAATTTTGATAGTTTTCACCACAGAGGAATAAATACTTGAGAAAGAACATATGTTTAACTTGATTTCAACACTATGTGATATATGCATGTATTGAATATTACATGTACAATTTTTGTGCCTTTTTTAGATAGGGTCTTACTAGCTAACCCAGGCTGTTCTGGAACTCACTATGTAGTCCAGGCTGACCCCAAACTCTCAATCTTCCTGTGTCTCCCACAAGATGCTGAGATTACAAACATGTACCACTCCATGCCTGGAAATTTGTACAATTTTATTTTTGTATGCATCATTTTGAAATAAAGAATATAGTTAATTAATTAAAATAAAAAAACAGGTTCAATGTTCCAAAGTTGACAGTAAGAGATATTTCTCTAAAATTGGTTCCCTTTGTGTGGATGGAATTGTCTTTTTTTTCCAAATCCAAAAACTAAAAGACATCACATAATTGTTAAGATGAAAAATGGAAGTAAAAATCAAAATAGATGATTGTGAGGTTGGAGTAGTAATCAGGGTGTCTTAACCTTCAAGGAAAATATTTCTTGATTGCAATGTTTCTACAAGTGAGGAAGACAACCAACTAGAGTTTTACTTAGTCTACTATAAGAGACATCAGCCTACAACCCTGTTATAGAAAACTCTAGTGATTATGTTCTTTCAATAAAAGGCAGATAAATTAATAAATAAAATGACAGTGTATAGAAGCAGACCACAAACAGATTTTAAAGTTGAAATTGTTTTTTGTCTTAAAGTACTTTTTTCCACTGAAGGTAATGGTGATATGACTAGATATGGAGAGTTCCTCCTGCAAACTAATATGTGCTATGACATTAAAGGCTTTTTATGATTTGCACTTTGTACAGTTCTGAATACTACAATCACTTACTCTCTCTCTCTTCTCCCAATACCACAAGGAGTTAGCTGACATCTATAATGATGAACCTATAAATCTTCTGTGAATTTAGCTACTGGCTGTTTAAGAAAAACATGCTGATAAAGGAATTTATTTTCTCAAATTTGCAAGTAAAGAAATGAATATTTCAAAGCTTTAACTTTGTAACCTTAGAGGATGATTATTGCTGATAAAAAGTTTTTTTCCCTAAATTTATAACACATCCTAATCAGGTTTTCAATTCTTCCTCAAGAATATATTAGGTACATTCAAAGAAAGCAAAAGGAACCTAACCATAGTTTCAGGGAAAATTTTGGTATAAATGAATGCAATTCTGAATATTTTAAATAAGAATTACCTAAGCTTTCAGTAAACACTGATAATTGTCACATCTGAAAGTAATCTATATCTCTGATATGTTAATTTCCATTATTAATAAGAGTATTGTACTGTAATTAATTCTATAATTAAAGAAAAGGCATATAAAATGTCAAATAATCTAAAATCATGAAAGGTAGATTTCAAATAGAATGTATTATCATCATGCAAATTGTCTTTCATTAACAAGCTATCAATGATCTGTTGATGTTTATTTAAAATAGACACTTTAATTGATGAACAAATTCTCAGTGGGGAGACATTACATTTTATTAAATGCTGCAAGGAAGTTGAAAATAGCTTCATTAATGTCTTCTCTGATGGCAGGCTAGGAGTTAGGGAAAGTTCAGGACTATTAAAAACTGTATAACCTGATTTAGAGCACTTCTCTCACCACTCCCTCATCCATTACCTGTGAGTCCAGAGAGGTCCTTTTCAATCTCAGATCCTTTATTAAGTTAGAGAAAATAGACATTTCCTCCCACATGGACTTAGGGTAGCTGAGAATTAGCAGAGGTGTATAAATCCACCCAGATCCTCCCCCAGGCCATTGGAGTTAAGAGTTATGTGGATTTTCCCCCCAGCTCCAAGTTAAGGATGATATAAAAACAACCTAAAATAAAATTCTCTGACTTTTCCTGGATGAGGCTTCTCCATTCCACCTGGCAGAGACCACACCTGTAATCTGCCCCTTTCCTATAATAAAACTTTGTTATTCCCTTCACTACATCCACATGTTCTACTTGGATTCTTCCTCAGCAGAGTGCAAGGACCAAAATCTGTCAAAGGATAAATCAAGACTGTAGATAGCTGACAGACTGTGGAACCTTGACCTGTATGATTTCAATTACTTCAGATTGTTGTGAGAGCAAGGATCAGATAATACTGCTTTTTATGCAAATGAAGGTACCACCAACACATATGAGGCACATAACATGCATTGACCGGACCCTTAAACTAACTTTTAAAAAGCATAACAGCCTGGCTCAGGGTAGGGCAGATGCTGCCAGCCCCCACCTGTGTGTTCACTGACTGGGAACAGCTGGGAGCAGGATTAGATAGCCCTGTTGATCTGCTGTTTTTTTTTTTCTTTTTGTCTCTTTTCTTTCTCTCTCTCTCTCTCTTGATTCCCTCCCACCTGGCTCAGTAAAGCTAAAACACAACACAGAAAACAGCAGACCTACAAGCATCTAGGAGTACATAACCCAACATAATATGTGCAGACACAGATCTGACTGCCACCCACCTGCACAGATCTCTCTCTGCCTTAGTGTGTCTGCAACCTAAGACAACACGAAGAACTGCAGAAAGAGAACTGCTGCAAGCATTTAGGAAGATCAGGACCTACCAAACACAAGCAGTAACAAATCCTCTGTCTGCCACCTGCTAGTGCTGCTGCATAGCTGACCCATTTTCAACCAAATGAATCTGCTAACCCACCAGGTGAGCAGAAAATACTGTTTTGGAGGGAACAACATATTCTAGCACAATTGGGAAGCCAATTGCACCCCCCCCCCCCGGACAAAACCAGTGATCAAATAAGGAGAGGAAATATTTCCCCTCTGCCTGGGTGGAGGGGCAGAACAAGTTGCTGAAAAAGCCCATACAGGGTTAGAGTAACTCAGCAACCCCTGTGAGCAATGCCAGGCACTGCACTACCTTGGAGAAACCAGGAGCAAGTGGAAGCTGACAGTCTCACCAAGGGAAAAGCTCATTTCTAACTCACAAGCTTGCTCTGTGAGTGGAAGGGGCTGACAACTGCTCATTTACCAACTCCTCATGGGATGACTTCTGAGAACCCGCCTGCTCCAGAGGCCTTGCTAAGGATGCCTGGACTCAACCACCTAGCACTGAGCCACCCCAAAGCTGTTTGACAGGGAAGAGGAACACTCATTGCCATGCAACCGAAAATGCCAACCTTAAGAAGGGACAGTCTTGGCCAAAGCCCCTATAAAAAATAGAAGAGTAACCACCTCAACCTGAAATCAGAGGAAAGAGTCCAGAACATTCATTGAATTGATAATACATATATTATATGTGTATACATATATATTTTTGTTATTTTATTTTACTTTTTATTAAATTTTTAATTTTAACTTTCATTTTCTTCATTTTTTGTTCCATTATACTGTTACCTAACTCTCTTCTCCATTCTGTCCTAACACTAACTTGCTCAGCCCTCTATTGCCCCACTTTCCTTTTGCAAACCCAATTTTTGCTTTCTCATCTCTTTCCATCAGCTCCCTATTCCCCTCCTTGCCTTCCTCTCCTCCCCTTACCTCTCCTCCCACTAAGTCAACCTCCCCAAAGCTCACCACCCACTGAATAGTCTATTATACCAACATTACACATTACCCCATCCTTCCTATCCTTCAGTAACCCTGACAATAGCACTCTTTTCCATAATGACTGAACTACACCTTAACACACACTAGGGACTTAGTATCCTAGAAACCCCATGCCTCACACCCTTCTGCCCTCAAAATTTCCCATCTTCTTGTCCTCCTGCTCCAGCTCTTTCAACACCTAAGTATCCACCTCTACCCAAACAACAATTATCCCACCAGTGTCCACAGATTATGGAGTATATCACCAAAGGCTCACTACATATTTTGTCAATAACTGGTCCAACATTAAATCAGTGAATTTGTTATTGCTAATTTATTTTTCCGTCTCCAGGAACAATAATAGCACATCAACCTAGCTAACTACTAAGCCCTTTATAGCACAGTAATTGAGTCAATGGGAAGATAACAAGTAATTAAGATCCTCAATAAGCCACTCAACAACATAGGAGCACAGCACATCATAGATGCCTGGGGAGAAGAAGGAGTCCAGGAAATACTGCCCCCCAAAAAGACCAACAATTAAATAAATTATTTAGTTAAAAATGAAGAAAGTAAATACCCATTTCCTAATCCGAACCGAACAATGATAAATATCACAGATGAGCTCATTGATGTCAACCAAAAAATCTCTCAAAGAGGCAATTATGTGTGAGATCACTGAGAAACTCATGGAGAAGCTACAAGACATGGTTAACCAGAAAGTATAAGATGCACACAAGAAATATCAAGACACAAGCAATAAAAAAACTTGAGAAGACACAGAAACAACTAAATGAACTCAGAGTGGACTTCAACAAACTCCAACTGAAAAAAAGCAGATAATAAAAAAAGATGTATATGAAATAAAGAAGACAACAGAGATATGAAAAACCTCAGAAAAAAGAATCAAATAGAGACACTGGAATTAAAAATTTCCTTAAATCAAATAAAAAATACAGGGGAAAGCCACTGAGGCAGATTGGAGCAAGTGGAAGACAGAATCTCAGGACTTGAAAACAAAATACATGTTAAAGAAAAAAAACAGAAGAAATCTAAGACAAAAGATTCAAAAGCTGCAAAAAGAAAATAAAAGAATTCAGTGATTTCATCCAAAGACCAAATCTGTGAATCATGGGCCTCAAAGAAGGAGAAGAGGTGCAAATCAAAGGGCTCCATAATATATTCAACAAAATAATAGCAGAAAATTTCCCAAATCTTGAGAAGGAATTGTCCATCTAGTTACAAGAAGACTCCATGACACCAAACAGGTTTGACCAAAATAGAACCTCTCCATGGCATACTCTCATTGAAACAGTTGGCACAGGGAACAGATAAAGAATATTGAAGGCTGTAAGAGAGAAAAAACAAATAACATATAAAGGTAAACCAATCAAAATAACAGCAGAGTTCTCAACTGAAACCTTAAAAGCAAGAAGGGCATGGAGTGAGATATTTCAAGCACTGAAAGAAAACAGTTTCAGCCCTAGGATACTCTACCCAGCAAAGATATCATTTAAAATTGATGGAAGAATAGAAGTTTTCCATAATAAACAGAAATTAAAACAATATATGACCACCAAGCCACCACTACAGAAGACCCTGAAAGAAATCCTACACCCAGAATATGAAAACAAACAGAACCATGAAAGAACAGGAAGTATTAAAACTCATGAGAAGAACAGACACTCAGAAAATAGTATTGATTCAGCTGCACACACTGAAAACCTTATGAAACAAAAACAGCTAAATGGCAGGAATCACCACATTCTTCTCAGTACTGACACTGAATGTTAATGGACTCAATTCCCACATCAAAAGACACAATGCTGCGAACTGGATTAAAAAGGAAGATGTAACAATCTGTTGTTTATAAGAGACCTACCTTACTGACAGAAACAAACACTGGCTTAGGGTGAAAGGCTGGAATATGCTTTACCAAGGTAATGGCTCCTGAAAATGGGCAGCATCAGCAATACTTATACCAAATAAAGTGTACTTCAAAGTTAACTTACTCCAAAGAGATAAAGAAGGTCACTTCATACTAATAAAAGGAGCAATTCATAAGAGGAAATACCAGTTATCAACTTACATGCACCCAATATCAGTGCACCCAACTTCATTGAACATACACTAAAGGATTTAAAATCACATACAGACCCAACACAGTGGTGGTGGGAGACTTTAATACCCCTCTATCAACAATACATAAGTCATCCAGACAAAAAATCAACAAAGAAATATTAGTACAAAATGACACCACAGATGTAATGGAACTGACAGATGTCTACAGAGTATTTCATCCTGCAATAGCAAATTATGTACATTCTTCTCAGTAGCCCATGGAACTTTCTCCAAAATAGATCATATCTTAGGGCATAAAACTGTAAGGTATTGCCAAATTAAGACCACGCCACGTGTGGAAAGGAAAGATTTATTAGTCCAGACCGCAGGGCTCCCCCCACCCAGATCAGGGAGCAGCAACTTGGGTGAATTGGGTAGTGGGCTTTATAGGAGGGGCCAAGCCATGGGGGAGGAAGAGAGTCTCTGGTCTCAGATTATCTGTGATCACCAGATGGAACAGGTCGACATGCCTGGCTAGTTGAGTAACTGGAAGTTCCTGAGTTGTTTTGCAAGCCAAGAAATAATCAGGCAGGGAGAACCAAGCAGTCATAAATCAGGGGGTCTGGTTTTAAGGTGTAGTCTCAGGTCCTTCTACCTGCCCCAAGAATGCCAGGGACCTAACATTCCAGCCTTTTGTTGGTATTATGGGCGCCGATCCATCTAGCTGCTTTGTGCTGAGTGGGGGCATCGTTAAAGGGGGTTCAGCTGGAATTTGGAAATTTGTGAGGTCCCCAGGAGCAGAGGCTAATGGTTTGTCCCAGGCTTCATTTGCAGACAAGGCCAGTTGTCGGGAGAAGGTTGTAGTAGCATCTGGTGGGAAGTCTGTCTGCTGAGTTCCCTGGATGATCCTGGAGGCACCTAGGGTTAAAGAGCATTTTTTTTGGTTTAAGGGTTTGTATTGCCATAGCATCATTACATGTGCAGCTGTTTTTCTTTCTATAGTAGCCTCTATAATGGACCTAATAGATAGTATAACCAAGGGAAGGAAGCAGGGAAGTATTGTGCATGCTCCCAGAATTAGGCCCATTGCTCCCATCAGTGTTTTAAGTCCACCTGTGGCAGAAAACCATCTGTCCCTGTGTCCAACCAGATGGCTTTAGTACAGTGAAATTTACAGGGTTACAAGTGACTTGACTGCAGTTAGGGGTAATAGTGCTAGTAGTGCCTTTTTGAAGGAGGGCTAAATGTGTAGCCCTGTGCCATCTGGCCCATGAAACAGAACTCCAATAAGGGCAAAAATGATAACCGTCATTATTATACCAAGAGTTGTTTCCCCAGCACATATATTTTTCAGTTGATATATAGGTCCTTTCCCAACCCAGGCCTCCACAGCCACAGCCTGTACCTCCACATAGTTTGTCTATGGCCACACATGCATCAAACAATAATGACACTGGTTTTTCAGGATCAAACACCTGGGTTCGAGTAACAATGTTCCCAGTGAGGTGGCTATACTGAGTTCTAACCACTGCTCCACAGGGCAATAAGTGGGGTTGAAGCAGGTAAATTGATTATCATGGGCACACACCTGATAGATGGTGTGATTGTGAGTGCATGACCCGATAACAGAGCCTGCACAGGAATAGTAAGTGTGGAACAGTAAAACCTTAGTAACAATATGTCCTGCCCACGCAATGCACATGCATGGGTCACAGGAGGAGGATTTCTGGGTTGTGAAGGGAAAACAGATAGAGAGCCAGATGAGGAATAGGAGCTTATGCTGGAGTGGAAGAGGGAGAGAGTTTGCAGGGGAGGTGTAGCCACTTGGGGCCCAGCAGTATGCAAGAGTACTCATCCTTTCTTGTAGTGGAAGAGTCTGAAGTTGGTGGGCAATGTTTTATCCTTGAGAGGTGCTGTCACTGGGGGATCCCATTGAGCTTGACAGCAGTGGGCATTGTGAGGATGATCAGATGAGGGCCTCTCCCAGTGGAGAGGGTCAAAGATCCTTTAGGAGAGCAAGATCCAAGCCATGGTTTAACTGAAATTGTTACAGGCCCCTCTGAGGAGTGGGGCAGGATCTGGTCTGCCTGTTCTCTGAGAAGTTCCCAGAGGAGGTTAAGATAAGGTAGGTAGTCAGCTAGAGAAGCAGAGTCTGTTGGAGGCAAGTTTCCTAAGAGAAGTGGGTAGCCATACATTTTTTTAAAAGGGGCTCAAGAAGGAAGGGCTTTAGGGAGCCTGTTCCTTTAAGACCACACCTAGGTAGGTGACCTGTGGGAGACATAATTGAAATTCTCTTTAGAGACTTTGTATCCCTGGAGGCCAGAAAGTTTTAAAAAGGACTCAGTTGCCCTGCAG
Organism: Castor canadensis; assembly: GCF_047511655.1. Lineage (NCBI taxonomy): Eukaryota > Metazoa > Chordata > Mammalia > Rodentia > Castoridae > Castor > Castor canadensis. The sequence continues at coordinate 106,279,218 of NC_133390.1, read as the reverse complement.
ATGAAGGGCACTCTGGCTCTGCATTGAAGAAGGGTGGCTTCTGGGTAGTGCCAATCTAATAAGTCTCTGGTTAGGGCCTGTCCACAAAGATGAGGGCTGTCTTTAAAGTCTTGTGGCAAAACTGACCAGGTTAGTTGCTGTGAAGCATTGGTGGGACCTTTAAAGGCAAATAGAGGCTGACTGTCAGGATGCAGGTTAAATGTAATACTTTTGGATAAAAGAGAGCTTTACACTTTTAACTCTGTAAATGTTTGTATCATATTTCAATAAAGTATAGATACAGAACACAGTTATAAGGTGGTCATTTAAGTTATAAGGTGGTTTAAGTTATAAGGTGGTTATTTGCATGAGCAAATACGTAAATTAACTAATTTAGTAGTACTTAAAGCATGACAAGATCAACAGAAAACACAAATAATGTTTTTGATAAAATGTTTCCCTATAATAGTTTTTTGTAGATGTTACTCAGAGCTGAACAATATTAAGATAATGTTGTTATTTTATAGACATAGAGAGATAACTTTGTTATTTTATAGACATAGAGAATTTGATTTTAGTTGGACATGACCTTAAAAATTTTTTTAGGCAGCTCTTAGATTATAGCTAACTTTATCACACATTGGAGTTTATCTATAAATAAAATTGTCTTTTCTTTTTTGGCTGGTGGAGAAGATCATCCACCTCCACCATGGAGATCTGTGAAGGATAAAGCTTACCCAAGAAGTCAGGTAGAAATGAGTAGGTGACTGAGGCCTACCTGCTACTTGGACGGTTACCCTGGGCTCCTCCAAGGTGATCTTGAAGGGGGTCCAGGTCCCAGGGCCACTTCAGTCTTCAGCCACCAGGCCCAAGAGGTCCATGAGGCCTTCACTCTATTGAGAGTGGGAAGGAGACTGACCTACCTTGGAGACACAGAGAGGGGCAGTCATCTTTCCAGTATCCATTCTGGCCACATCATGGACAGGGTCCTGGCGGCAGGCTAGGTGAAGGGCAGTGTTTTGTCCAGTGTCCCATTGGTTGTACTTGTAGCAGGCCCCTGGAGGTGTGCATTGTTGTCCAGTCATCTCGAAGTTGGAGGAGGTAGCCTCAGGGCAGCTGCCAAGAGCTGGGCCTTTCGCTGGTCTCAAACCTCATCTTGGCTATTAAATACCTTAAATGCCATTTTCACAAGATCTCCCTGGGGTGGGTTGAGGGCCATCCTTTGCCTGTTTAAGTTTTTTTTAATATCAGGGAAGGATTGGGAAATAAAATGAGAGTTAAGAATAATTGGGTTAGGTATTTAAATTCTTATAGGAGGCTGAGTCATTAGAGGAGACAAGCTTCTTTTTAATTTGGGAGAAGTCAGTCATGGAAAAGGGCACATGAACTCTGATAATGCTGTCAGCTCCTGGCACCTCCTGGAGTGGGTAGAGATGGGCTGGGTGTGCTTGGGAGAAGGTATGGGAGTGCGTATGGGATGCAGGTGGGGAGGAGAAGGGTGAGGGTATAGCAGGGACTGACGGCAAGGCTGGCAGTGTTGGTTCCTGAGGAGCCGATGGCTCAGGGTGAATTGTGACCATTGTAGAAGAGGAATAGGGTAGCGGATGTTTGCGAGAGCCAGCAGGGTTTGAAGGACCCCTGAGTCATGGGAGGATGGGGTGGGAGAAGAGATTGGCGTAGAGGACTGGCAGGAGGAGTTGGGAGGTGGGCCAACAGAGCCTGTGAGGTCACAAGTTAGAAAGTTCAGTGGGAGGGAGAGACACAGACTTTGAGAGGGGGTTTGTTGTTGGCAAGGAAGATTTGAACAGCGTTACAAGATTGGAGCAGGGAAGGTTGAGAGCAGAGAGAAAGGAAAGCTTGGACAAATGGAATTTCGGATCACTTGCCATTGCAATGGCAGAAATTGTCAAGACCTAGAAGTGTGTGAAAATCATTCACTTAGGTTATGTATTGTCTTGGATGCCAAGGGCGAGGTTGTACAGAAGGCATCCCAGTGGACGCATCTAATGTAGAGTGGGAGGTCTCCATAATGCAGAAGGAGAGAGAGAGAGAGAGAGGGAGAGTGAGAGAGGGAGCGAGGCAGCTGTTTGGGTAAGTTTACTCTTCAGGCCAATATAGACCTAGGTCAAGATCTAGCCTCCCTTACATGACTCAGGCAAGGAGAGCAGAATTGTCTGGTTGCCGTTTGGTCATAGTAAGCTGGAGGGGCTGTCGAGCTCTCACCTTAGGCAGAGGAAAGGATAACAAGGAGGGAGAGCAAGAGAGAGAGAGAGAGGGAGGAGAGTGTGAGTGTCACCTGAACTGGTTCCCAAGGGTGGGCGTCCCCGGCCTGGGTTGCCGTGGGACAGAGAATGCCTCAACTGGTCACCCAGGCATCCCTGTGCTAAGCGGTGGGCATCCCAAATGGGGGTAGGAGGCATGCCTGGCGTGGTGCCTGAGAATTCCAAGACCATGGAGAGAGAGGTAACAGGCAGCCCCAAGGGAAGGTGACACTTACCGAGCCTGAGGAGTAGGTCAGGTGGAGAGCAGTGGAAGAGAAAGGCTAATGATGGATGGGAAAGTTGGCAAGGCAGTAAGGTCCGAAATCCACAGTCCGGAGGCACATGGGGTCAATTCAGCAGTCTGGGTTCAGGAGAGGGCAGGACACAAAGGCCAGGGAAGCAGCCCCAGGCTGGAGTGTCCTTTTAACCTCTCCATGGTTTTGGCACCAGATGTAAGGTACTGCCAAATAAAGACCACACCAAGTGTGGAAAGGAAAGATTTATTGGTCCAGACCGCAGGGCTCCCCCTCCTCAGATCAGGGAGAAGTGACTTGGGTGAATTGGGTAGTGGACTTTATAGGAGGGCCAAGCCATGGGGGAAGGAGAGAGTCTCTGGTCTCACATTATCTGTGATCACCAGATGGAACAGGTTGACATGCCTGGCTAGTTGAGTAACTGGAAGTTCCTGAGTTGTTTTGCAAGCCGAGAAACAATCAAGCAGGGAGAAACAGGTGGTCATAAATCAGGGGGTCTGGTTTTAAGGTGCTAGCCTTGGGAACTTCTGCCTGCCCCAAGAATGCCAGGGACCTAACAAAAACAAGTCTCAAGAAATATAAGAAAATTGAAATAACCTCCTATAAACTATCTGATCACAATGCAATAAAACTAGAAGTCAACAACAAAAATAGCAGCAGAAAATACACAAACGTTTGGAGGCTGAACAACACATTGCTCAAGGATCAGTGGATTAGAGAAGAAATAAAGGAAGAAATCAAAAAATTCCAGGGATTTAATGAAAATGAAAACACAACCTATCAGAACCTATGGGCTATAACAAAATTAGTCCTAAGAGAAATGTTTATAGCCATCAGTACATATATTAAAAGCATAGAAAGATCTCCTATTAACAACCTATGATGCATCTCAAACTCCTTGAAAAACAAGAACAAGTTAAACCCAAACAAGGAGGAGAGAAATAATAAAAATAACTGACACAATCAATGAAATACCAAAAAAAAAAAAAAAGAATACAAAGAATCAATGAAGCAAAAAGCTAGTTCTTTGAAAAAAGTACAAGATTGACAAACCCATTGCAAATCTGACTAAAATGAGGAGGGAAAAAACTAAATTTATAAAATTAGAAAAGAAAAAGGGGAGATAACAACAAACACCAAGGAAATCCAAGGAACCATCAGTGACTACTTTGAGAACCTATATTCAAATAAATTGGAAAATCTAGAAGAAATGGACAAATTTCTAGATTCATATGACTATCCAAAACTGAACCACAGGATATTAATCACCTAAAAACATGATGAAATTAAAGCAGCAATAGTCTCCCACAAAAGGAAATTCCAGGTCCTGATGGATTCTCTACTGAATTCTACCAGACCTTTAAAGAAGAACTAATATCAACGATCCTTAATCTTTTCCATGAAATAGAAAGGAAAGGAACACTGCCTAATTCATTTTATGAAGCCGGTATTACACCACCCCAAACCAGAGGAGAACACGTACAAAAAACAGAACTACGCACCAATCTTCTAAATGAATATTGATTCAAAAATTCTCAATAAAATAACGGCAAACCTAAACCAACAACACATCATATGCACTGGTTTGGGGGGGAGGTAGCGAGGAAAAGGGTAGGAAGATGCCTATGGTTCAAACAATGTATACACATGTATGTAAATGCAAATATGATTTCTGTTCCTGGAGTCAGAGGAGGGAAGATAGGGGAGAGAAGTGGAGGAGGGGAGAATTCAAGTACGATATATTTTATACATTATAAGAACCTTTGTAAATGCTACAATGTACCCACAATAGTAAAAATCCTCAAATTATAATAAGATGCTTTTCATTGAAAAACAAATCTTCTGATCAGCAATATGAGATACACCTCTCAGGATTTACTAGTAGGTTATTCTGAACAGATTTATAGTTTTGTGCTACAATTCTGGGCTCTTCTTGTCTATAGTCTTAACCCCAAGCAGGGGATGGCAATTCCTCCAAAACGTACAGTTTATATTTGTCTTCTATTCAAATCTGATACTGTGATATTACAATTAGTGCCCCTCACTGGAACATTAGAAATAGGATAAAATATATATGGTGACTGACTCTATGGAAAGAAAAAGGGTTGTCTTATTCATCCAGTGGGAATCAAAATGATACATATTTATTTTACTCCAAATGTATGCATTTGCATTACTTCACAGTTTTTCATGCTAAAAGGAAAGATTAGTAGAGAATGACTGCTACCTGACACAGGAAGGGTTTCTGAAGATTTTGCTAGTTGTTCCTTGTAAGGAGATGATTCTCGTTTTTTTCACTGCAATGTCCTGAGAGTTTGCTGGCTGTGAGAGCCATGAGAACGAGCAGTGTGATCAAACAGTAGCCTAGGTAGAAATGGTTTTGAGATTTTTGCTCTGGAGTCCCAGTAGTAAGGGGTGACTTTGTGTTTTCTGACACAGAGAAAGAATTAAACTGTCTTTTATTTGATTAATGAAGAAAAGTTGCATGTTTTATGGGAAGATCTGTTTGGTTTGTATAAGAATGTTTGTGTGAAATGGAAACTGTGAGTTTGCAGTGCTTTTGTTTGATTTTTCTTCTTTTTCACTCCCTTCCATTAAAGAGCTTCTTTTTCTTCACTTTGTGTGAATCACGAATAAAGATAATTATAGGACATTAAGCTAAAAAATATTTGTGTAGGCTGGCTGGGCAGGGCTAGTTATACTTTCTTGCATTCTCACTGGAAATGTAAATTATGAGTAGAGAAGCACAGAAAAATCAACTGAAGGAGCGTCCTATAACAATGGGGCTATAAATAGGAGATCCATGAGCTCCTTCTCAGAAAGCCCTCTGCTCAGCCTTATTCCATCTTCTTTCAATGGATCCCACTTTTCTCAGTTTTATGACCATAAACCATATATTGAACAATTTTGGTTTTGATTTTTGGTTCTTAGTTTAGATAAGCTCAACTTCTCATAACCAGGGAAAAAAGAAAAATAAGTTAATAGAATAAAAACTATGTTAATTTTGAAAATATTTAATTATTCATATTAATTTTAATGTACTATGAAATAGAAATATTATAATGAATTAGTTATGTTATTTAGTTACCTTAAGGATATTTTTAGAATAACACTAAGAAAGTGAAATGCTTCATTTATAAAAAAGTTATTAAATATGACAGTATGACAAAAAACATAACATACTAGCAAAACATGATGCCTCTGGGTCAGAGACCACAGCCAAATAATGGCAGAGAAACCCTCAAACTCTGACAGAAAGGGAATCAAAATGAAACCAATCATATAGAGATGATGGTGATGATAATAGATAAATAGATAATAGGTAGACAAATAGACAGATAGATAGATATTATATCAATACAGAAAGGACATTCATCATAAGGAACTGGTTCATGACATTATGGTATCCAACATTTCCCTTATCTGCAAACTGGACATCCAGGAAAGCTAGTGGTACAAATTCAGTCTGAGTCCCAAGGCCTCAGAACCAGGTGTGCCAATGGTGCCTGTCAATCCTAGACAAAAGGCAAAAGATCAACAATGTCTCAATTTACATAGGCAGGCAGGAAGAAAAGAGATTGAAATCCTCATTTTGCCTTCTGTCTGTTGAGACAGAGTGGATTCATGGTGTCTATCTTTATGGGAGAAGACTATTTATTTTCCTAAATCCACCAAATCAAATTCTAATTTTATCCAGAAAAATTTTCACAGACATAGCAAAAATAATGTTTAATCTAGGAACACCATGGGTAAACTGAATGTTGACACATAAATTTGACAATCACACATAGTGTGTGCTTTTGTTCATTTTATTTTTTTCCTTTATTGTTGTGCTGAATAGGGGTACACTGTGGCATTAACAAAAGTTTCTACAATGTATCAATTATGTCATACTTGAGTTTATCCTCTCTACCATTTTCCTTTATTCCTCCTCCCCCATTCCTGGAATAGTTTCAACAGGTATCATTTTCGCATTTACATACATGTGTACACATTTTTTTTTGCACCATATTCACCTTCCTAACCCCTTTCGTCATCATTTATCCCCTCCCAGTAGTACCAACCCCTCCATGCTGGGGAAGACCTGTTCCACCCTCTTGTTCTCCCATTTTGTAGAAGAACAAAAGAAAAACTGATATTCTTGCTTGTTTGAGATAAATGTAATTACACAGGGCGTTTCCTTGTGATATTTCAATGTACACATATATTATAACCTCAAGTGGTTCATCTTCTCTAATTTTCTTTATTCTACCTTACTCCCTTTCTTATGGTGGTTTCATCTGGTTTAAGGTTTCTATATTCATTTTGTATAGATAGTTTATCAACCATACATTTCGTAGTTTCCTTCTTTTATCCTACTTCTCTCATAAGTGACCTCTCCATAGTGTGACCAGTGTTTCATAATATTGCTGCATTGGTAGTAGAACTATATTTCACATATAAATACCAAATGTGCTGGTAAAGAGTTGCTGGTAGAATAACATTATTGTCCTTTTGATTGTCACACTATCAGTAGGAATGACATAAATTTCATTTCTCATATTAATCATTTATTGCTGCTCACTCTTCTTCTTGGTTAGCTCAGAGATGGTTTAATTGATCTTTTCTAAGAAGCAACTTTTTGCTATCTTAATTTTCTCTGTTACTTTTGTATTTTTTTTTCCCTGACATGGGATTTCACTACATTTCCCAGAATAGTTTTGAACCACTGAGCTCAAAGAGCCTTCTGTTTTATCTTCCTAGTTAGCTGGGACTACAATGTGCATGATGATGCCCAGCTTCCAGTTTTTATTAGTGTTATTGTAATATGTATTTCTTGTCCCTTCATCTTCAACTTGTGTGTTTTTAAACTGAAGGTCCTATAAATATTATAGAGTTGAGTCTTGTTTTCCTTATCCACTTTGACAATTTCTCTTGGTATATTTAGAATGATCACATTTAAAGTAATTGATATTGTTAGATTAATATTTATCATACTTACAGTTGTTTTCCACTTATTGTTCTTGTTTCTCCCCTGTTTTTCTGTTGTGCTTAGTTTTGCTTGAGCAATTTACATTACATAATCAATAATATCTTGTCCTTTATATATAATATATATATTTTAATGTTTTATTTGTTTATTTATTTATGATTTTTTGAAGCAAAGACTTGATATTTAACTGAGGCTGGTCTGAACTCATGATCCTCCTGTCTCTGCCTCCAAATGTTGGGACCACAACCATGTGCCACAATACCTGGCTTCAATCACATATACTTTTTGAAATGGTTAACTGTTGCTCTGGTGTTCAAAATATACAGTTTACACTAATCTAAGCCCATGTTCACATACACTGTGACACTTCATATGAAGTCCAGATTAGTTATCACAGAGTACTCTAAATTCCTTTCTTCTTGTCTATAATAATATTGTTAGAATTTCACTTAACTATATGCCATCCTACCCAATACACTGTTACAGTTTATTAAACAGTTATTTGTTAGCTCAATTAAGAATAAAAATAAAATATTTATTTTACTTACATTCATTTGTTGTCTGGTGCTTTTATTTTTGTTTCTTTTAAATCTGTATACAGATTTCTAACCTACCATCATTTCTTCTTCCTGCATAAGTTTTTAACATTAATTGCAAATCAATTATGCTGGCAATAAACTTCCTTAGTTTTTCTTCTTTTTGGAAAATATATTTTCTTTCATTTCTATAGAATAATTTCACTGAATATATAATTCCAAGCATTTTGTGTCGTTTACAACTTTGACTATTTCACTCAAATTTGCTATTGTCTATACTTTTTTAAGACAATTTTTGTTAGCAAACATTAATGGTTCAGGGGGTTTCATTATGATAATCACATAGATGTGTACAGTGTACTTTGAACAAGTTCACCTCCTCTATCATATCCCCTTAATCCTCTCTCCTCCTCTATTTTTTCAATGTTTTGTGGATTTCATTACTCTATCTGCTCCTCTTCATTCTCCAATATAATCTCCATCCCCTCCACTCTCTTCATGCTGAAATCCACCCAGACAGCATCAATTTTTACACCCATTTCCTATTGTTATTATTATTACCATCCTTTTAGGTCTAGATTCCACATATGACTAAAAACTTGTGATATTTGGTTTTTGGCAAAAAAAAAATCAGTTGCTTTTTTATATACAAACAATGGATGGGATGAGAAAGAAATCAGGAAAACAATTCTATTCACAATATACCTAGAAATAAACTTAACTGAGAAGATGAAAACCCTCTATAACAAAAACTGTAAAACCTTCAAGAAGACACCAGAAGATGGAATAACTTCCATCTTCCTGGATTGGCAGAATTAATATCATGAAAATGGTTATACTACCAAAAGCAACCTGTAGGTTCAATGCAACTCACATCAAAATCTCAATGTCATTTTTCTCAGGAATAGAAATGTTAATCCTCATATTCATATGGAAACATAAAAAGACCCTGATGAGCAAAAGCAATCCTGAGCAAAAGAACAAAGCTGGAAGTATCAAAATACCTGACTTCAAATTATACTGCAGAAACATAGTAACAAAAACAGTATGGTACTGGCAGAAAAACAGACACAAAGACCAATAGAACGGACTAGAAGACCAAGAAATAATCTGATTTTTGACAAAGGAGCAAAAAACGTACTCTGCAGAAAACACCCTCTCCCACAAATGGTGCTGAGAAAACTGATTATCTACATGTAGAAAAATTAAACGAGACATACATCCCTCCCCCTGTACAAAATAAATTCAAAATGCAAGAAAAATCTTAATGTAATGTCTAAACCTTGAAACTACTAAAGATAAACATAGGGAAAACACTTAAAAATATAGGCATAAGTAATTACTTTCTAAGTACTACTTCAATTACCTAAGGAACAAGAGCAACCATAAACAAATGAGATTGCATCAAACTAAAAAGCTTCTGCACAACAAAGGAAACAATTACCATAATCAAGAGACATTCCACAGAAGAGAAAAGAAATGTATTGAACACAACTTATAAAGCATTAATATCTAGAAGGCAGAGTTCAAAAAAATTAAACAAAAAATTAATCCAATTAATAAATAGGCAAATGAATCAAACACCTGTGTTCGCATGTACAGTACAATGAATGGGTAATAAATTCACAAAGAGTATTCAACGATATTAGCCATAAAGGAAATGAAAATTGCAACATAATGGAGATTCCATCTCACCCCAGTCAGATCAGCAACAGTGAAGAAAACCAACAGCAAATGCTGGCAAGAAGGCAGGCATGAAAAAAAAAAACCTCAGTACACTGTTGGAAATGTAAACTAGTGTCTGAACTGTTTGTGATGAGAAGTCTCCAGGGATTTTAATATTTGTTCCTCTATAGGCAAGATAATTTTCCTCTAACTTCTTTAAAATTTAGCTCTTTATCTTTGATTTTATGCAGTATGCATGTGATATGCTTAATTGTGTGTGTGTGTGTGAGTATTTATTCTGGCAGGTGTCTGTTCTTTCTGGGTCTATGGTTTGATGTCTGTCTTTAATACTAGAAAGCTCTTTATAATTGTATCAACTATTTTTTCCAATTTATTTTCCTTTTTTTCAAAGACTGGCTCTTCAAATTACATAAATGGTAAATATTTTGACATTGTTACACAGTTCTGTGCTTTCATCTAATTTTTTATTTTCTTTTTCTTTTTGCATCACTGTGTTATCTCCTGCTATGGAGCCCTCTTCAAGTTTCCTGCTTCTTTCCTTAGCTTTGTTGAGTCTGTTGATGAGAATGCCATGACAGGCATTGTTCATTTGTATTAATACTTTGTTTGTTTACAAGATATCCTTTTGATTATGTCTTTGTTTCTATCTCTTTGTTTACAATATTCATCTATTCTTTCAGGTTACATTCCTTTTTTATTATTATTCTGAGCATATTAATCATGGTTTAAATTTCCTTTCCAGTAATTCTGACATGCATGTCACAGTTTAGCCTGCTTCTGTGATTAACTTATTTCTTGGATTTTGTTTTTTTCTTGGTATGATTATAATGTTTTGTTGAAAACTGAACACATTGCCTGAAAAGTCAGGGACTCAAAACTGAGGTAAATAGGCCAGCAATATGAGAATTTAGGATATTGTATCTGGAGAGTTAATATTTATTTGCAGATTTTTAAAAATTGTTTCAAAATTCTTTGCTACTTTTATTACTTGTCTTGGCTTTTGGAACACACACACACATTCACTCATATATATTTGTGTACAGTTAGATACCACATAAGTGTAGTTCCGCCAACAATGACCACGTATACAACACTAGTCCCATAAGATTACATTGTCTAGTGATGTCATAGTCAACTTAACTGGAAGAAATTTGCATGACATCCTCACAACAATGAAATCACCTAATGACAGATTCCTCAGAACATATCCTAATCATCAAGCAACACACAAGAATTTTCTGCTTCCTTATAAGGAGTGTATGTTGAGGTGTATTTCTTCCATCTAAATTCATTATAACAGTACTGTACCGCTTTTTGTGTTTTAGCCAACTGTTACAGAAGGGAGTGTTATGTAATCTACCAGTTGAGATTTGTTATTTTAGTGGACTGTGTTTCAGTGGCTGAAAAACTGTCCTGCTTTTTCTTGTTTTTCTTATTTCTTCCATGTTCTTTACATGTTGGAGTTGAAATTGAATTGGGTGAAATGTCTTCCTGTTCTTAATTTACTCTCAACAGATTTTTTGTCATAAACTTAACTGTAGAGGATTTTCTCTGTATCTCTTCAAGGTTAAATCACTCACACAAGCAAATAAAACTATTTTCCACATTCTATCAGAGTTCATTCAATTCTGCACTGATCATTTGTTAGTATTTTTAAATATTCTAAATTACTGTATTGTATATGTGTATATAGACATATTTTATAAGTGTATAAAAATCTTAAACTATAGCATAAACTTTTGGACAATGCTCCTCTGATCCTGACCCTGTTCAAATTATTTTCCATCTCTAACTGCATTTTGCAGGATTCTATACCACAAAAAAGAATCATAGAACAAGCAGGAATCTTTCAACAAGGGGTGGTGGTTCTCTTTTTTTTTTTCATTTTTCTTTTATTATTCATATGTGCATACAAGGCTTGGTTTATTTCTCCCCCCTGCCCCCACCCCCTCCCTTACCACCCACTCCACCCCCTCCCGCTCCCCCCCTCAATACCCAGCAGAAACTATTTTGCCCTTATCTCTAATTTTGTTGTAGAGAGAGTATAAGCAATAATAGGAAGGAACAAGGGGTTTTGCTGGTTGAGATAAGGATAGCTATACAGGGCATTGACTCACATTGATTTCCTGTGCGTGGGTGTTACCTTCTAGGTTAATTCTTTTTAATCTAACCTTTTCTCTAGTTCCTGGTCTCCTTTTCCTATTGGCCTCAGTTGCTTTAAGGTATCTGCTTTAGTTTCTCTGCATTAAGGGCAACAAATGCTAGCTAGTTTTTTAGGTGTCTTACCTATCCTCACCCCTCCCTTGTGTGCTCTCGCTTTTATCATGTGCTCATAGTCCAATCCCCTTGTTGTGTTTGCCCTTGATCTAATGTCCACATATGAGGGAGAACATACGATTTTTGGTCTTTTGAGCCAGGCTAACCTCACTCAGAATGATGTTCTCCAATTCCATCCATTTACCAGCGAATGATAACATTTCGTTCTTCTTCATGGCTGCATAAAATTCCATTGTGTATAGATACCACATTTTCTTAATCCATTCGTCAGTGCTGGGGCATCTTGGCTGTTTCCATAACTTGGCTATTGTGAATAGTGCCGCAATAAACATGGATGTGCAGGTGCCTCTGGAGTAACAGTCTTTTGGGAGGGGTGGTGGTTCTCAAACTAGGGACACATGAGACTCACTCTGGGAACTTTTCAAATTCACTACTGCCTGGGCCAATCCAGACAGCGACTGATTTCACTCACATTTTGTAACAAAACATGACAGGGGTTTTGCCTTTATGAAACTTTTCAAATGATTAAAAAGTGAACCAGGAGTTAAAAATCTGTGCTTTTTTAAAATATTGGACTTCATCAAAATAAAAAATTGTATATTTCAAAAGACATCATGAAGAACAGGTATATTTGCAAATCATATATCCAATAAGAGATATGCATATACCTGAAAAAACTATGGTATTGTAGACACACAATCCAACTAAAATTGACCAAAATTTTGAATAAACATTTTATTAAAGAACATATAGGAATGATAAATAAGTACATAAAAGTTGTTCAACCTTATTCGTGAGTGGGGACAGACAAATAAAATTATAATGAGGTCATACTTCACACTTAACAGAATCACCATAAAAAAGCAGAGATAAAATGTTGGCAACGTGGGGAAGAAAGTAGAACCTTCATACATTATGTGTTGAAATGTAAAATGGATCAATTTCTTGGGAATACAGTTTTGCAGTTTCTAAAAATGTAAAATATGCCTTTAGTCTATGACTCAGAAGTTACACTCATTCATCTAAGAAAAATGAAGGCATAAGTCCGCATAAATACTTAAGCTGTCTAACTTCAAATTTACTAAAAATAATTAACTTTTACATGAAAAATCGACAAAATTTAATGTGCCTAAGTTATATCTCAATAAAGATGTTTTATACATTGATGTAGAACGTGATGAGAGGAGACTGAAGTTAAGCATTCACATGCAGTGCAATAAAAATTATCTGCATATCTAGGAACCAGAGATATTTACCATAAATTTATTACTACAACGAAAGATATTTCATTATCTTCTCACAATTAGAATTAAAGTACGTATGAACTTAACAACTCAACTTGTATTTCCCCGTGTGTGGCAAATATTCAGTATAGATAGATTTTGGAGCTATATGGAGCTACACTGAACATCAGTTCTGCCAGTTCTTGTATGGCTTATCTGTGTTACTCTATTATTTATCTATAAATCTGGAGTAGTAACTTTTCCTATTTATTATCTATTCTCCAAATGTGAAAGATTAACATGGAAAGCTAGTGAACGTAGATACTATAATGGAATAGATAATCAATGTCAGTTTTTATATACCCCTTCTAATGTGTACTTCTACCAGATTTTCTTAGTTTCCTAGGACCACCATGATCTGCTTGTGCAAACTGAAACAGAAAGTTATTCTCTGATAGTGCTGGAGGTTAGAAGTCCAAAGTCAAGGGTTTCTCGGTGGGACATGCTCTCTCTCTTTGAAGGTTCTGAGGAGGACTTTCCTTTCCTCTTCCAAGCTCCTTGTGGCTGCTGGACATCCCTGCCGCTTCATAAAGTAGTCTTCTTTTGTCTTCACTTTGTTCTTTTTGTGTGTCCAAATTGTTAGTAGTTAAATTAGTGCCCACCATAAGCAGGTATGACCTAATTTTAACTGGATTATTTCTGCAAAGATTCAACTTCTAAATTAGATCACATTCATAGATATTAAAAATTGGTAGGAGAACATATACTTTGGGGGAACACAATTCTTCCTACACCACAAGTTAAAAAGAATATTTATATGAAACCTGTCTTTCAAAACAAATTATCGGTGGTAAAATTAGCTTTAATACATGGATTCATGGTGAGCAAAATAATTTCCTAAAGGGTCATTGAGGTGATTCTCTCATTAAAATTTAAAATGTATTCAATACATTAAGATTTAATTTATACCCTTGCATTAGAAATGTTTCCTAATGACTCAGGTTTTCTTGGTACCCCACATTAGGGATTTCCAAAGTCTATTTGTATAAAATAGTAAGTGTTGCCAGTATAATATTTAAATTATGTAAATTTATAGCAGTTTTCCTATAAACATTTAAGAACAGGATTTTACAACAATATAAATATGTTTAATTAGCAAAATGAAAATATAAGGGGTCTCAAACTGTTAGTTTTTACATGCCTTTGAGATATATTTTAGTGATTTCTTGTAAAATAGATTGATTACAAACACATGTGTAAAAGACATTATAATTAATTCCACAGACAAGACTCAATTATGATTCATGTTTGGTATTTAGGAGATCAGTGTAACTTCCATTGGACCCCCAATATAGCTTTTAATCGAGTAATAAAAATTAGGGTCACTGGATAACTATGTTTTGAATTAATCAAAGAGAAATAATATACTTTTTATTTGATTTCTTTGTGAGGTATAAGACATTTTATTTGAATATACATATATTTTGCTACAAGTATGACATTATTCATGCATTCCAATTTAAACATTTTAAGATTGATTTATGGAGGTGGAAATGTTTGCAAATCAATTGAGTTACTTAAAGATGGAAAATGAACATTCCTAAAGTACACTAAACATCAGAAATTTAAAAATATTTGAACAATGATGATATTAAAACAATCCATCATTGAGTTCCAATTAGTTGGAAAATGTTAACATATTTCCTTATTTGTGAAAAGTCAACTCATATATATAATTTAATTTTTCATTCCTCATATTAAGAGCATTTGAAGAAGATATGCACTGTTCCTTTTCTACTCAGTGTCATTGAAATCCAACAGCTGACAAACATTGGAAGGGTTTAAACTTGTTTACCATTTAATCAATTAAATTATATTCTTTCATTTTTGTGGCGGCTGCTTTAAATCTGATAGACAAAATGTATTTATCTCTCATAAATTTGATGGTTCCCTATATTACTATCCTTAACTTTCATGGCTTTTGTCAAATAACAAACCAATATATATTATAATGAAACCCATTGACAGACACGACAAATAGCCAGTGGCCTTGGAACTACAATTTAACAGCTTTTGTCACCAGAGGCAGCCCAACCTGTGCACAGGCTTGCCTGCATACACAGCTGAATCTGCAGTTGTGAAAGTTGAGCTCATTCAAAACAACAGCTCTATTTTCCCTGAGGGACAGACAGAGAACTTCTAGTTATGGTTTCTACAGATTGCCCCCAAATACATCTAATACATCTTTTATATATGATCTAAAATGTTTTTGATTCAGTAATCTTTCTCATAGAATCTGTGGTCTGAAGTCAAAATTGACAGCTTATATTCTAAGAACATTTGGTTTTGATGGATTCCTACCTAGTACTAATGGACCTTATGTGTTAGTTTTATATAATTCAGTTTTTTAGAGACCTCCTGAAATTCTTCACAAATATCTCTATGTCAGATGATTTGCCTTATTTGTTGCTAAATGTATTTAAAATAATTGTGGCAATATTAGTTATTTTTGAGTTAATAAAATCCATTTTATGTATAAAAAAAAATCCAAAAACTGAAACAGAATAGAAAACTGAGAAACCTATATGCATATGAGCATTTGATGTGTGACAAAAGTGATACTAGAAGTAATTGTCTAAATAAATCTTGTTCACTACAGAATTTCATGTGAAAAATAAAAACATGGCTCCTCCCCTACCTCATTACTATTGCATTACTTTAGTTTTCATTTTATCTGTTCCAGTTGAACAGATATCTTTGAACTAGTACTTTATTCATATATATGTATATATATACATATATATATGAGGAGAAGATATATATAATTATAGTGTACATATTTCAGAATGTTTACAGGAAAATTATTTTAATAATCTCATAATGAAAACAACCCTAAATCTCCCTCATGTTATTAAACAATGCTTATTGTGTCAGCTATCTTTTTCATCACTGTGACAAAATAACTATGATAAACACTTAAGTAAGAGGAGATTTTTTGGTTCATGCTTTCAGAGGTTTTAGTCCATAGTCATCCACGTGCACTATTTTAGGCCTGTGATGAGGCAGAACTTCATGATGGCAGGAACATATGACAGAGGAGGCTTCTCACCTCATCATGATTGAAAAGCAGAGAGGCCAAGAGAGTAAGAGACTTGGTCAAGTTATGCCCATCATAGATCAACTCACGGTACCCCACTTCTCCAATGAGGCCCTACCTTACAACAGTTTCCACCAACTCGCAATAGTCCTTTCAGTTATGAATCTATCAGTGGATAATATAAGGTCAGACACCTTATAATGCAATCACTTCTCAAAATCCACCCCTTTGTACATTGCATTTGGGACCAAGACTCCAAGACGTGAGCTTTCTCGGGGGCTTGGGTAACTACATAACCAAACCATAACACTTATTTACTAAAAATGCTCTTTTTTCCTATTGGATGAACAGTAGGTGAAAACGTGGAATAACACTACAAAGAGACAGAGGAAAATGAAAGAGATTTATTAAACTTATAGGTTCTACAAAGAGCAAGGCAAGGCATGCCACAGAGGAGGTCATGGGAGGACCTCAAGGAGAATGAGAGAGGACCTGGAGGTAAAGTATTTTGTTTCATGTTAGGGGAATTTGATAAGCAAAAGATACTGGCAATTTTACTCATGCATTAGAATGTCACTATGGCACAGTCAAGGGAGGGCTTGAAGGGGGATTTATGGCAGAGGTAATCCCTATCATAGCACTGTGCCTGATAGTCTGGGTAGGGTATTAGCAACCTGTTCCTACAGGCACTGAAGCATTAAGAAAATATTGTTAAATATTTAGATTACACCTATTAGGTACCAATAAGTAGTTATACTCAACAGAAAATAAATGGTTCTAACTAAAATTATATAATAACACAAAAACAACACATAAAAGAATACAAGAATATGATTGTGCTTATACATATTTCAAAATAACTCTCAGAAAATGACGCATTAATACCTTTGATAAAGGAAAAGTAATTTAGATAGAGTATGAGAGATCTTCTGGATTGTAGGAAATATTCTGGGATGTTGGTTACTTTTATTTATGGACTTATGGTGGTTCAATGTGTAACTGTATAATAAGTTATAAAATTTAGTGTGCAGTTTTTGTGTATTGTGTTCTCAGTATAAATGTTTTTTAAACACCTAATGTTTTAATAACATTTTAACTACTTAAGTAGAATAAAACTTGTAATGTTATTTTAATTAACATGGTTGAATTTTTGTCATTTGCTGATTTGCTCAAACTTGTTAAATTGGAAATTAACTACATTTATTTCTACATTATATATTTTATTATTACATGTGAATTTTCTTATACAAGCAATGTAAATCTTAACAAAAATATAGACACTGTACTTTAAAATGTTTCTACAAATTCAGATTTAGAAAGTGATAACAATGATGAAGTGATAAATAGATACAATAACAGAAATTAATGAAATATATATGTGACATGAAATATAAAAAGGATATATGAGCATCTTATTTGATTCAGGAGGCTGTAAACATGGTACCTGCTACAGAAACATTCGATAAAGCCATAGAAGAAAAACCTCAAGGAAAAGATGAATAGATCAAAGAGAATTGACAGAAGAAAGTTTCTCTTATTTTGCTATTTCCCCTTTCACTGAGTCTTAATGTAGAAATACAAGTCTGAGATGAAGAAAGGGTGTATTGTTGCTAGTCACTATGGATTTTCACCAACACATAAAGACAGAAAAGAATAAATCTTGCTTAGGAAACTTTTATTTTCTTGCCATATTTACATTAATAACAGAAAAATTATTCCAACATCACCATCAAAGTTTTTATTCTTAGGGGAAAATACTATTACAAGTGATGTCAGTGGCAGATATGAAAATAAGAAAATTAAAGGGAAATGGGAGACTATGTGAATACTGAAGAAAAATTTCACCTAGATTCTTCACTTAAAGATTACAATATTAAATATGTACATTGGGTCCAGTCAAGATTCTATGACAGAAAAAAAGATTTGCTGGATTGAGAAATTTCTATTCGAGTATGCTAATTTATTTTAAAAATGATAATAACAAATTGATTGAGTTAGGATAACAGTACTAAATATTTGTATGAAAATTTGTATAAAAATAGCTGATTTCCAAATACCTATTCATTTGTTATTTTTCAATTTTCAATCAATATTCAGACTAACTGGTCTCATGAAGTAGATATTCTAGCAATTTTAAATGAAAGACAATACTGCAGCATATTTTAAATATAATTAATCACAATTCATATGAAAAGAAGTTTAAGGTGTTGTTTTATCCAGACTGAAGTCAATTACTAATTACTATGGTGTTATGACTGTCTGAGAAGAGTATATATTTGAAAATAATTTCATTTTATATTTGAGAACGCTAAGAAAGAGGAAAAACAGTTATCTAAGGAATAAGAAAATCCACTAAGCAAGAAAACTTTATGACTTAGTTAAAACAGTTTACTAGAACTAGAGAAAAAAAACTATTAAAACAAAGACTAATGGGAATCAACTGTTCAAAAATATTTGAAACGAAAGAATGTATTTTGCTTATTTGACAGTCTTTGGCAGTTTCAAGTTCCAGAATAAACTCAAGAAAGACAGGATGCTGAATTATTAACATGGCTAACCTAGGTTACAACACAGAAACCAAATGATTGAGAATTACTCAAAAACTTTCATTACGGGTTATGGTTTTATTGAACAATATACTTTTTAATGGTATTATCTAGCATCTGCATTGTTCACATAAACTATGAAATTTGCATTCTGTGTATTCCAGTATCTCATGTACTTATACTGAAACAAAAATACCATGTATAAAAGCAACTGAGGCCAATAGGAAAAGGGGACCAGGAACTAGAGAAAAGGTTAGATCAAAAAGAATTAACCTAGAAGGTAACACACACGCACAGGAAATTAATGTGAGTCAACTCCCTGTATAGCTATCCTTATCCCAATCAGCAAAAACCCTTGTTCCTTCCTATTATTGCTTATACTCTCTCTACAACAAAATTAGAAATAAGGGCAAAATAGTTTCTGCTGGGTATTGAGGGGGTGGGGGAGAGAGGAAGGGGGCAGAGTGGGTGGTAAGGGAGGGGGTGGGGGCGGGGGGAGAAATGACCCAAGCCTTGTATGCACATATGAATAATAAAATTTAAAAAAAGAATATTATGAAATAAAATATATAGTACTGAATCCTCATAAAAATCTAAGAATTAGCATTAAGTTAAACTTCAAATGCCATTTATTTGAAATCAGAGGTAAGTCTAGAAAATGAGAACATGGTTGCACATTTTTATCAATATAAAAGGAGAGAATGGATTTTTTGCCATACAATTGGATAGTCTTTTTTGCCAATAGGGCATTCTGAAAACTTTGTGACTGATGCGTTGTGTCTCGTGAACATTATAATACAATGAGGGGGAATGGAAAAGCATCCATTAAAATATGTCACATTACTGAAGTATTCAATTTCTTGTACTCTTTTTTGTATTGTTACAACTATATGTATATGGTGCAGAGTAATTTATAAAGGTATGATACTTATTTGATCCATGGTTCTAGGCGCATGGTACTATATCAAATAGAAATCCAGTAGGGGCCTTTTTACTAAATCATAACATGGCAGAGGGTAACACATGGCAACAGAGCAAGCATACATGCTGGCTCATTTCTCATCTTCTTTTGATAAGCTAGTAATCTTATCAAGGAGTTCCCCCTCATGACCTCATCTTACTTGCTCCTAAAGGTCCCATCTCCAACAACATATGAGTAAGAGATTTAGCTTCCTGTAGATGAAACTTTGGAGGATGCATTCAAACCACAGTACTGGTGGAGAGCACTCATTCCAATCACTTTAATTTGTGTCTTCTACATTGCTTACCCAGGAGGAGTGAGATGGCTTTGCTTTCCATGTTGCATGGGATGCAAACTGTGCATGGTCTGCTCTTCACTGTGCTCCTACAATCAAACTGTGCTTCCCTGTCCTCAGAACACAGTCCCTATATTGGCGCTTAAGTGGCCAGAGATCAGAAGAAAATAAAACACACTCAGAGCACACTCCTCATAGAATAATAATATTAGAGCACACTGATAAAAAACTTAACTTAAAAAATGATTTAAGCAGTTTCAAATCCATAAACAAATGAGAAAACTTCTTCCTGTATCTAATTTATGAATCAGATTTTCAGACTTTGAAGGAAAGAGTTAAATCTCAAAAATTATGTGAATATATTCTATAAAATAGAGAAAAAAATGTATTGAAATCATGAGCACAGACACTATAATCGAAGGAATATTTAAGTAGTTGAAGTTTAAGAAAGAAAAGAAATAATTCACTAAATAATGGAGTTAATATTCATGGAGAAAATAAAAAGGAAGAAAACAGACTTTTAATTTTCCAAATGAATGTACTCACCCATCTCTAGGCTGGTGGTTAATGCTAATAAAAAAGGAGCAACAAAAATCTTGATGATAACTGCAATAATCATAATTTTAAACAGAATACACTTTTATAGGGTTTACTAGATGTCAGGTACTACTCTAAGCATTTTTAAGGTATTAGCTAATTTAGCCTTCAAATTGTTTCTGGGAGGTGGTTACTATTTACATAAGGAGTCAATGTTGTTGACACATCAAGTAATTTGTTCAAGTGGCAGAATCAGAGGTCATGTTCATTACATCACACTGATTCTTGAGACATTACCATGCGTGACCTAGAATATATTTGAAGGCTAAAGTTTAAATTTTGAGGCAGCAAGCACATCCAAAGGAAAATCAGATGGGCATCCCATTCTTACCTACAACACTTTAAGCTAGAGGCAGTACATTAGATAGTACCCAGTCACGTAGCTTTAGAAAATGCATAGAAGAGTGAACAACCATTGATTCTATGAAGCAGATGGTCAAGAAAGTATAATCAATTAAAATCAAACAACAGAGGCTATGTACAAAATCAAAAGAAATATAATCACAAGCAATTAAATATGTAGCATATGTATTTCAATTTACTTTTAAGTATACAAAGACAACGATTTGGTTAAGTTTCCTGAGACTGAGGGACCAATTCTGAAATCCTTTTAGGTAAGTTTGCAAAATAAAATCAAAACATTCTTTTAAGATTTCAAAAAGTAGGAAGAAAACAGGAAAGAACCAAAATATTTCTCTTAGAAAATTAAAAGATGAGTAAAGGAAAATTTTGTCTGTGTGTGTAATAGGTATTTTGGTTACAGAAATGGTTCATACTATGTTTTCAAGTAAGAAAGGAAAAACATATTTGTTTGCAAAATATTTTAAAATGGGTTACACAACTTAATAATTTCCAATAATATAAAAAGGATACAAGTGCAGTTTATACATTATTTTTGTTGAGGGTTGTGGTGGTTAAGTTTAAATAGTTTGTTACTGGAATAGCAGATGCTAGCAGTAAATATTCGAAATGATAACTGATGATGAATTTAGTGGAACAGAAGAGGGACTAGACAAATATATCTCAGTATAATTGAAATTTTTCTATTTACTTATTCAGAACTGAAGAAAAGCATTGATTATTGAATAAGTTTGGTGGTTCAACTGGGTATTCATCTATAAATACAACAAAAACAAAACTCCCAGAGGGATTCAATATTTGAAGTAATCAAAATAAGTATAATATTTGTCAGAACTCTTCAAAGAAATAGAGTCATAGGAAATGTATATCTAAAGAAACGGTTTTATTAAAAAGATGTGACTCACACCAGTATGGGAGTTGGCAATATGAACTATGCAGTGTAGGCCAGCAGTCAGTAGATTGGGGAGAACAGAGAAGGAGATGGAGCCTCCAGACAATTTCCTCTTGCTTAACAAGTTTGGTCTTTTCATCCTATGTAGGCTTTCAACTGACTGGATGAGGCACATTCACCTTATAGACAGCAATATTCTTGCTCAAGTTTACCCTTTTAAATGTGTATTACATCCAGAAAAACACCCTTCCCGTTGGCACATCATGACTATGGAATATAAAAAAACTGAAAAATAGCAAAGAGGTTAAGCAGTGAGATTCTGAGGCAAAAATGGAAGTGGTCCCAACTAAGCGACCACATGTCTTTCATTCTGCCTAAAAACCCATGTGACTGGCTGTGAGTTTACAGTTTCCCGAAGGAGCAGAGCAGAGTACTGTTAAAACCCTATCTTTGGCTGCTAGTCCAAAGGTAGGCATTGTGAATTTTTATGGCAATCTGCGAATCATTTAACAAGCAGGCATTGAACAATTCCTAGTGCTTTGCTGCTTCTCCAAGGATGTTAGTGAAAGAAACAAGAAGTTACTTTTTGTTGAATATGATTTCTCTTGAGGGAGTATGAGAAACTTTAATTTTTTTTTTTTACTTTGCAGTTAAAACAGTGTTATTTTGTTCTGAAGATGAAGTTTAATAATTCTAGGAAATAATGATTTATATGGCCAGGAAAACAATATTTTCTCTAGTTTATTTGCTTTTCTTTCCCTAAAATTACATGCTAAATGAGTGATTCTATCCTCCATCTACCAAATACAAATTATATGATTTGAAACATCATTCATTTCACTGATACATTTTTTTCTCTCATCGTTTCACTTTTTATTACTTTGCATTAACACCATCTGCACCCTCATATCTTTGAGCAGTTATCCAAACTCTGCCAATCTTTCATCCAGTGTGAAATTTTTGTTTAAAAGAGGACCTAGGATTTTTTAAAAACAGAACAAAACAAAAGCACAGCAAAACAAATACATGCTGGCCTATATCCACAGCTTACAAGCAATAACAGAAATTGCTCAAATGAAAAGCATAATTTATTTAATTTTCTTTATTCATTTATTCATATATGCATACATTGTTTGGGCCATCTCTCCCTCCTGTACCACGCCCCCTCCCTTTTTTCCTCACCCACCTTGCTTCCAGATAGAACCTGTTCTGTCCTTTTCTCCAATTTTTTTGAAGAGAAGAAATAAGCAATAATAAGAAAGATACAGCATTTTTGCTAGTTGAGATAAAGATAACTATACAGAGAGATTCCTAACATTGCTTCTATCTACAAGGGTATTACAACTCAAGCTGATTCATTTCTACCTGACCTCTCACTACTTCCTGGTCATCTTACCATATTGACTTCTGTCGCTTTAGGGTTACTGTATTAGCTCCTTTGCAGTAGGGACATCAAAAACTTTCAAGTTGTGGGTTTCCTACCTATCCCCATACCTCTCATATGTGCTCTCCCCTTAGCATGGGATCCAAGTGGAACAACATTACTGCCTTTGCCCTAGATCTAAAGTCCACATATAAGGGACAACATGATTTTTGGTCTTCTAGCCTGGCTAACCTCCCTGAGGATGATGTTCTTGAGTTCCATCCATTTGCTTGCTAATGATAAGATTTCATTCTTCTTCATGGCTGAGTAAAATTCCATTGTGTATAAATACTACATTTTCTTAATTCATTTGTCAGTAGTGGGGCATCTTGGCTGTTTCCAAAAATTGACTATTATGAATAGCACTGCAATAAACATGGGTGTTCAGGAGCCTCTGGAGAAACTTGAGTCGTATACCTTTGGGTATATCCCCGGGAGTGGGATTGCTGGATCATATAGCAGATCTATGTTTAGTTTTTTAAGAAGCCTCCATATTGTTTTCCAGAGTGGTTGCACTAGCTTTCATTTCCACTAACAGTGTACGCAGGTTCCTTTTTTCCCGGATCCTGGCCAACACCTCTTGTTGGTGGTGTTTTCGATGATAGCGTTCTAACAGGGGTGAGGTGGAATCTTAGTGTGGTTTTGATTTGCATTTCTTTTAAGGCCAGAGATGGTGAGCATTTTTCATGTCTTTTTAGCCATTTGAATTTCTTCTTTTGAAAAAGTTCTGTTTAGTTCAGTTGCCCATTTCTTTATTGGTTCATTGATTTTTGGGGAGTTTAGTTTATTGAGCTCCTTGTATATTCTGGTTATCAATCCTTTGTCTGATGTATAGCTGGCAAATATTTTCTCCCACTCAGGAAGGTCTCTTCAGTTTAGAGACCATTTCTTTTGTTGTGCAGAAGATTTTTAATTTTATGAAGTCCCATTTGTCCATCCTTTCTCTTTGTTGCCGAGCTACTGGAGTTCTATTGAGGAAGTCCTTGTCTATACCTGTTGCTTCCAGTGTATTCCCTGATCTTTCTTGTACTAACTTCAGAGTTTTGGGTCTATATTAAGGTACTTTATCCATTTTGAGTTTACAATAGTATAGGATGATAAACATGGATCTAGTTTCAGTGTTTTGCAGAGAGATAACCACTTCTCCCAGCAACATTTGTTGAAGAAGCTGTCTATTCTCCATCTGATGTCTTTGATGCTTTTGTCAAAAATAAGATGGGCATAGCTGTGTGGATTCATATATGGGTCCTCTATTCTATTCCACTTGTCTTCATGTCTGTTTTTGTGTCAGTACCATGTTGTTTTTATTGCTATTGCTTTGTAATACAGTTTGAAGTTGGGTATTGTGATACCTCTAGCATTGCTCTTTTTGCTGAGTATTGCCTTGGCTACTCTCAGTCTCTTGTGTTTCCAAATAAATTTTAGGGTAGATTTACAATCTCTGTGATGAATGTCATTGGGATTTTTATGGGAATTGCATTAAACATGTAGATTGCTTTTGGCAGTATGGCCATTTCTACTATGTTAATTCTACCAATCCATCGGCATGGGAGGTATTTCCACCTTCTGTAATCTTCCTTGGTCTCTTTCTTCAGGGATTTGTAGTTCTCCTAGTAGAGGTCATTCACATCCTTTGTTAAGTTTATTCCTAGGTATTTGATTTTTTTTAGCCTATTGCAAATGGAATTGTTTCCATATATTCTTTCTCAATTTGTTCATTGCTGGTGTATAGAAAAGCTACACTTTTGTACAATGATTTTGTATCCTGCCACCTTGCTGTAGCAGTTTATGGTGTCTAGGAGTATTTGGGTAGAGTTATTTGGGTCTTTAAGATATAGGATCATGTCATCTACATATAGAAATATTTTGACAGTTTCTTTATCTATTTGTATTCTTTTATTTCTTCTTCTTGCCTAATTGTTCTGGCTAGGAATTCAAGGACCATGTTGAATAGGAGTGGGGATAGTGGGCACCCTTGTCTCAGTCCTGTTTTTAGGGGAAATGGTTTCAGTTTTCTCCATTAAGTATAATGCTGGCTGTAGGTTTGTCATATATAGCCTTTACAATGTTGAGGTACATTCCTTCTATTCCTAGTTTTCTTAGAGCTTTTATCATGCAGTGGTGATGGATCTTATCAAAGGCCTTTTCTGTATCTATTGAGATGATCAAGTGGTTTTTGTCTTTGCTTCTATTAATGTTCTGTATTACATTTATAGATTTACATATATTGAACCACCCCTGCATCCCTGTTATGAAGACAATTTGGTTGTGGTGATTGATCTTTCTGATATGTGGTTGGATTTGGTTTGCCACTATTTTAATGAGGATTTTTGCATTGGTGTTGTTTAAGGAGATTGGCTTATAGTTCTCCTTTTTGGAGGTGTCTTTGTCTGGTTTTGGGATGAGAGTAATATTGGCTTCATAAAATGAGTTAGGCAGTGTTCCTTCCCTTTCTATTTCATGGAAAAGTTTAATGAGAATTGGTATTAGTTCTTCTTTAAAGGTCTGATAAAATTCAGCAGTGAATCCATCAGGTCCTGGACTTTTCTTTTTTGGGAGACTCTTTATTGGTGCTGCAATTTCATTTTGTGTTATGGATCTACTCAGGTGATTAACACCCACTTGGTTCAATTTTGGTGGTCATAAGTATCTAGAAATTTGTCCATTTCTTCAAGATTTTAAAATTTATTGGAATATAGATTCCCAAAGTAATCTCTGATGATTCCCTGGATTTCCATGGTGTTTGTTATTATCTCTCTTTTGCATTTCTGATTTTATTGATTTGGGTTTTTTCTGTCCTCATTTTAGTGAGGTTTGCCAGGACTCTGCCAATCTTCTTCATGTTTTCAAAGAACCAGTTTTTTGTTTTGGTGATTCTTTGTTTTTTTTTTTTTTGTTTGTTTCTATTTCAGTAATTTCAGCCCTTGTTTTTATTACTTCTCTCCTTCTCCATGTTTTGGGTTTTGTTTGTTCTTGTTTTTCTAGAAGTTTGAAATGTATCATTATGTCATTGATTTGAGAT
Organism: Castor canadensis; assembly: GCF_047511655.1. Lineage (NCBI taxonomy): Eukaryota > Metazoa > Chordata > Mammalia > Rodentia > Castoridae > Castor > Castor canadensis. The sequence goes on along the minus strand of NC_133390.1, from coordinate 106,252,837 downwards.
CTTTCTGTCCTTTTAATGTATACACTTATGGCTATAAACTTTCCTTTTAGGACTGCATTTTCTGTGTCCCATAGGTTGTGGTAGTCATGTTTTCATTTTCATTAATTTCCAGGAAATTTTTAGTTTCCTCTTTTATTTCATCAATGACCCACTGATCATTGAGCAGTGTGTCATTAGGCTTCCAATTGTTTGCATGTTTTCTATTGTTTTTGTTGTTGAGTTCTAGATTTAATGCATTGTGTTCAGATGGATTATTTTTATTTTCTTATATTTTTGAGGCTTACTTTGTGCCCTGAGATATGATCACTTTTAGAGAAAGTACCATGTGCTGCTGAAAAGAATGTATATTGTGCAGAAGTTGGATGAAATGTTCTGTATACATCAGCTAGGTCCATATGATCTGTGGTGGGATTGAGTTCTAGAAATTCTTGATTCATTTTTTGTTTGGATGAACTATCTATTGGTGATAGGAGGGTATTTAAGTCTTCCACTACCACAGTTTTGGAGTCCATATATGCTCAGAGTATGTTTGATGAAATTGGGTGCACTGACATTGGGTGCATATAGGTTGATAATTGTTATTTCCTTTTTGTGTATTTCCTCTTTTATTAGTATGAGTGTCCTTGTTTATCTAGCTTGATCAATGTAGGTTTGAAGTCTACTTTGTTCAAGATAAGTACTGCTACTCCTGCCTGCCTTTGAGGGCCATTGTATTGGTAAATCTTCCTCCAGCCTTTCACCATAAGCCAGTGCTCGTTTCTGTCAATGAGTTGGGTATCCTGTAAACAACAGATTGTCAGATCTTCCTTTATAATACAGTTTGTCAAAGGTGTCTTTTGAGGGGTAGTTAAGTCTGTTAACATTCAGTGTTAATATTGATAGGTATGTGGTGATTTCCTGTTATTTAGTTGTTTTTGTTGTTTAAGGGTTTGATTGTGTGCAGCTGAATTAATGTTACTCTCTGATTCCTTGTCTTTTCTTCTCCTGTGGTTTGGTGATGCCTGTCCTTTCATGGTTTTGTTTGCTTTCATTTTCTGTGTGCTGAATTTCTTGAAGAATATTTTGTTGTGGTTGCTTGGTGGTCATACATTGTTTTAGTCTCTGTTTATTGTCTAAGACTTTTATTGCTCCATCTATTTTGAATGATAGTTTTCCTAAATAGAGTATCCCAGGGTTGAAGTTGTTTTCATTCAGTGCCTAGATTATCTTACTTCATGCCCTTCTTGCTTGTAAGGTTTCGATTGAGAAACCTGCTGTGATTTTGATGGGTTTACCTTTGCATGTTGTTTGTTTTTTCTCTCTTACAGCCTTCAATATTCTTTCTCTAGTCTCTGTGCTTCTTGTTTTAATGATAATATGTTGTGGGGTAGTTCTATTTTGGTCAAGTCTTTTTGGTGTCCAGGAGGCTTCCTGTATTTGAATGTGCATAGCTTTCATTATGTTTGGGAAATTTTCTATTATTATTTTGTTGAATATATTACACATTCCTTTTGCTTGCACCTCTTCTCCTTCTTCAATGCCCATGATTTTCAGGTTTGGTCTTTTAATGCAGTCAGTGAGTTCTTGCCTATTCCTTTCACAGGTCTTGAGTTGTTTGACTAATATCTCTTAAGTTTTTTCTTTAATTTCCATTTTATCTTTGAGTTCTGAGATTCTGTCTTCTGCTTGTTCTAGTCTGCTGAAGTGGGTATCTGTTTTCTTCATTTCCCTCTGAATCCTGTATTAAATTATTTTGGGGGGGAAAATGGTTTCTAAGCCTTTTTTGTCTTCCTATCACTCCACTTGGTACTGTGTAACTATGTTCTTGATAGGCTAGTTGGTGGTTTCATTCACCTGTTTTCTTCCATTGGTTTAATTAATTTTGTTTTGTGGCTGTATTGGGTTTTTAGCTAAGTGTGTGTGTGTGTGTGTGCGCTATTTCTGTCCCTGGTCTGGGTGTAATTTAGTATTAAATAATTTATAGTACTAAAAGTAACAAAACAAAAACCTAGAGAAACCAATGGGGAGAGATGAACAACTACACACAAACAAACAAGAAACAAAACAAACAAAAACCTCCAGGTTCAGGAACAATTGAATTTCAGTCTTAATTTATGTTCTGGTATTACTCCTTCAGCATCCAGTCCAGGTGCTGGTATTTAAGCAAAAGCTCTGTCATAGTTTTGCCAGGTGATTGGGTAGTGGTTTTTTTCTTCTGTCTTTTAGTGGCAGCTGCTTGGTCATCTCCTCCCTCAGTGGGGTGTGGCAGTTTAAGTTTGTATGTTCTCCTCAGGTTCTGGAATCAACTCTATAGTCCACCAGCTATCCTGCTTTGGAGTTGGGTTTTCACTGTGCTTGTTTACTGGGGGCTTGTTTCTTTGCCTTGCTCCCTTTCTCTGGGGTAATGTCATTGATCCATTAGCCGGCCCCTTGATGTCAGTGTGTTGTGATGGTTTGCTGATGGTTTTTCAACTTTGCAAGGCTGTTTGACTTTGGATGTTGCTCACTGGTTCAGGAAATGAGCTTTGTGGACTGCTATCTGCCCTATTTCAGGCAGTGGTTTATCAGTTCATTGCTTATTCAATTTGTTTGGTTTTTTTTTTGCATGGGAGGGGTCAGTCTCCCCAGGGGGCTATGTTGGTTTATCCCAGGGGTGGCTGGGGGAATACTGTGTGGCACTTGGTGCTTACCTGTTTGGTCTGCTGAATGTCTCCCAAGAACGTTTGGAGACAGGATCTGGTGGCACGGAACCCTCCTGCTTTCTCAGTGTAACATGGCATGAAGAAGCCTTCTACAGGTCAGGGGTTCATGTTGTCAAAGTTTTGACTCTCCCTGGTACTTTATTTCTACCAAGTGTGCCCCAGTGTCTCAGTGAAGGTTTTGATTCAAGGAGCTCATGCTGTCTTCTTCATGCCCTAGTTGCCATCTTGTATCATCTCACTAATACATTTATAAAACAATTTTCCTATAGAAAAATAGATTCAAAATTAGGAATGTGCTGTAAATTTTCATTATTTAAAGAATTTATAGAAAAGTATATCCAAATAAATAAGAGAAACAAAATTATGCATCATGTGTGTGGAACAAAGATTGTTACATGCTTCCAAAGCTTAGATGTTAGCTGAAAATTATTGGAACTTTGGTAGAAAAACCCAACCTGAAATAAATGCTCAGTCTTCATGGCTTAGATAAAATTATATAAAAACATTTGTTTTAGATTAAGAACATTCCTCTCAATATTGCTCTAGAACTAGGGGTGTTGTAGAGATTAATGATCATTAAATTGTTATTTTTAAAGAGATATCAATAAATAATTTTAAGAATTCTAATACTCTTTTTGAAAGTTAAGGTTATGGAATTCTTGAGAAATATTATTGGTTTCTTTCTACAATTAGTACATTAACTATATTATTTTCAGTGCTAAGGATCTCCTGTTGTGCTACAACCCCTGTAGACTTCATCTTTAATCATCAATAAACTTCATGTCTTAGAGCAATCTTGAGAGGAATATCATTCTAAGATATGTTTTCTCTTGTTTTTTCTTTATAAATAAAAAATACCTTAATTGGCTGACATTAAATACTATTTTTCCATTATAAGTATGCAAAGAAATACAACCTTTTTAATTCAGGGATATGAAACAATAGGAAACGAGTACCTGGTCTGACTCATCTGTCCTTGTTTATTTTTGCTTCATTGTCCTTGACTTCTGTATTCCACCATATGGCATCACCGAGAGTAAAAATAACTGTTGGACATTTTAAATGTTTGAAAATTTAATGATCAACAAATGAATTGAGTAACAACAAAGCAAAATGTAGAGCCTAATAGGTGTGACACATGTTTCTATTTCTTTCTTACTTGCCAATTCAAGGTAGGCATTAATCATCAATATCCTCTAACCTACTCTGAGTTAGCCTACTCCTTTTTCTGATGTTCTATCTGCCTCTTATTTCCTTTTATTCATTCTGAACTGTACAAATTGTTTCTGCATTATGTTTTCTATTTCTTATTTTCTTGCATAGCTATCTCTCAGCAGTGTTGTGTTGCTTATCAGTTAGGATGGAGATGTGTTATGAAAAGTGTCTCACTGGGCAATTTCTTTATTGTGAAACTATCACAGAGTATACTCGCACAATTTCATATGGCTAAAAACATCACTAGGCAATATAATCTTATGAAATCACCATCATATATGCTGTCTGTCAACTAAAACATCATTTTGTTTCTCCTCACTATATACCATATATTACTTGTTTTATGTAGAGGCAACCCATGATGAAAATTTTAAAAATATATCATCTCTATTTCAATTATAACTCTTTAATCAGTTCCTAGAATTCCCCAACCATCATGGAATATTTTTACTAGATAAGGATTTCAGTTTTCTTTTCCTATTATTTGTTCAATTATTTCAATTCAGATATATTTACTATTTCATTTCTATTGTATTGTGCTTCAGCATTGAAATGTGAAGTGAAAACTATCTGCCTTGTTGCATGAGCCCAATTATATTCCCTTCACCATAATTGCATTTTATGTACCAAAAAATGCTTATTATGCTTGGACAATGCTACTTTGAAGTGTCTTTCATAGAGGATAATTATAAAAAGATGAAATTTAAATGAAGCAAAGTCAATTTAAGTATATAATATATGGAGAAAAACAGAAGAGAAGCTGATTTATATCTTTGTAGACTACTTCCCATGGAGATAGATGGATGTGTGCTCTAGTTTTTCAGGTATTCTTATTTCTAATTCATAATCTCAGTAGTAGAGGTGATGAAGATATACTGATTACTAATTACTAAATAAATTATGTTAAGTATATCTGCTGAATGTTTTATATGAAAAAGAAAATAATAATAGAGAAGAAACATTTTTTGATGGATCTCTGCTTCTTTCTTAATTTGATCAGGCCAAATTTCAACTGAAGTATCACAAAAGTTACCAAGGGAGGAAGACACTATTGTAATCATTTGACTGTTCCTCTAAGCTGACCTATAGATTTAATTCAATGCTTGTCAAATGTGTATATTAAGAACATGCTTTGGTGGAAATTGCTAAGTTGGTTTCAAATTTAATACAAACAGCAAAGACTAGAAGTAGTCAATTAAAATTAATGGAGAAATAAAATTAGAAGCACCACAGCACTATAAAAGTGGGAAGGACAAGGTATGCACAATGCATTTGGCAGCGGGTTTGCTGACACAATTTAAAGATCCCTCTATCCTAAATTATGCTTTCCCCACTGGAGTCATTCTCCTCAGTTATTGGTGCCCATGAGCTACTATTGGTAATAATGAACATTTTTCTCCACTTTGCCAACTTCACATTTACATAAGTAAATGAGTATTTACTAGTTAGATATTATTGCATTCATGAATTACCCACAAATTTACAGATTTAACACAATAGAAAACATTTATGATCCAGTTTCTGTGGATCAGGAATTCAGGAACAGGTTAACCAACTGATTCTTACTCAGGACTCTCAGAGGTTAGAGCAAACATATGATCCAAAATTATAATTATCTACAAGATGATAGGAGTCACAGGACACACAAGATGGTTCCTCACATGACTAGCAAGGTTTTTTTTTAGCTTGTGGAGACCTCAGTTCCTCACCACCTGGACTTCTTCACAGACTGTTTGGATGGCCTCACAGCATGGCAGCTGAGATCCTCTCAGGTCAGATGATCCAAGAAAGAGCAAAGCAAAAGTGCTGGTATCATTTAGGATTAGCCCTGGAAGTCACACATGATCACTCCTACCATATTTTGTTCTTGAAAGGTGAATCACTTGCCATTATGCACAGCTCTCATTCAAGGGGAAAGCACTATTTAAGATTTTTTGAAGGGGAAATCAACAAATGATTTATAGACATATCTTAACTACCATAGGAGATTACATAAGAATTCCAAAAGTGTTGCTCTTAGTAAAGACAATGATGAAAAAGACTAAAAATTATCATTTATTCCTGTGAGCAAACACAAGTCTGCAATAAATTCTACTTAGAATAGAAGCACTTAGTTTTAAATAGGCACGTATTTTAAAGAATGGAAACATCTTTTTAAAATAACACTAAGCTCAATTCATTGGTGACCTTAAAGTTACATTATTTTTCAATAATTTATATTCATTGATCAGTATAACAGTTTGACACTATATTTATGGGCTAATGTGGATCATCTATTCCCAAAGTAAGCAAATTTTAAGTTTAGAAAATTAGAGAAAGATGACAGTTTTGATTATATTTTCTTTTGTGCTGTAGTAATGTTTCAGTTTAAGGTATATATCTGCTATCATTTGTCTCTGAAAAATTCATTGACCTTTGAGTGGATCATGATATATAACTAAAACACCCCTAAAACATAGTTGATAATATTAATAGACTCCTAAATATATGAATTGCTATTTGTATATGCATATTGCATTATATTGTATAAACTATGTATTATTAAAATAGATTTATATAATTATACATCAAGATTATAATAAAACTATAACAATTAAACCAGTGTAATGCAAATGCAAATATAAATAAATAGATGCAATGTAACTTAAATGAATACACATATAACATCCTGGTTTATTCTATCCATAGGTTAAAAAAAAATCATTAAATTACTCAGAATCAATTTGGACACAGACACGAGAAAAATCAATATTAAACCATGAATCATGCCATTAAAAGTAACTTAATATAATTGTAGTTTCAGATGTATAAACAAAGCAATGCAGCTTCTAGAAGTAACAGGAGAATAATTAGCTTGGTTTAGGTAAATGTATCTTGGAAAGAAAGTACACACACACACACATACACAATACACACAATTAGACTAATCATAAAAGGAAAATGTTGGTAAATTGAACTTAGCTAAAATTAATACCTTCTATTTGCCAAAACCTCCCGAAAGAACAAGAAAAGAAACAAAATTGAGGTTGAAAATACAGAGCAAGAGTGGGAGAAGATATTTGTGTTACATATGTCTGACAGACTCACTGTCAGAACACCAGACAAAATCCAAGTACATGAATTAATATGAAAAAAGCAGAAAGGTTTTTCTAATGGGCAAAATTCATGAACAAGCAGTTTTTAACTTGTCTGTGCAGTAAATTTATAATGCCTGGTAAAATTTTAACATCACAGTACATATACATATTTTATTATGACAAAAGCAACACAGTTTCTGTATCAAGGCAGATTATTATTACTAATAACAAAAACTAAATCATTTTTCCACACTGGTGCTTCCCGTTAGGGCAATTCTAATGACAGTGAAAGGATACAGAGCCTATTCTTACAGTGAGACTGTGATAAAGCCACAGGAGAGGAAAATAAACATTATTAGTTTGGAGGGTCTGTGTACCCTGCAGGATACCCACCTCTTCTACTCAAAAAGAATAGCCTTTTTTAGTAACTTTCTCCAATCAGTTGAAATATAAGTCCATTGAGCAGTAAGGCTCTACCACTTTTCTGTGCTCAGGAAGCCTTAACCATAAAAGAAATATTCATAGAACACTGTTTCCATTTTTCAAAACCACAATGAGAAATAGATCAGAATGGAAGAAATTATGAAAGCAAAACAAATGAAACACAGCTCCTACTATTAATTGGTGTTGATACAGATATAATGAAATAATTGAATCCCTCATATATTTCCAATAGAACCAAAGTATTATAATTAATTTTGAGAAATACTTGGCAGTATCCACCAAAAAATGACAACTTCTAACATTCCTAACAAAGAATATATACATATGTTTATCAAATATGTGTATCTGAATATTCATAACATCATTATTTATAAGTCAAAAATTGGAAAATGCTCAAATGCCTATCAACAGTAAAATAGAAATGTATAATGTAGTTTAGTCTTATGATAGATTATTCTAAAATTATGCAAAAGAATGAGTCATTACTAAGGATACCATTAGTCAGGAATCTCAGAAACAATGTTTTGTGCACAAATACTTAAGAACCTACATAATGGTAATTTAATGTTTGATCATTTACCACATCAAAATCTAGGGAAGTTGGTTAAGGACAATATTGTTTATAAAATGAAATATCATGCAATCACTGAAATAAGAAAGAAAATATAATGGCTTGAGAATATTTGTAGGATATTTATTATAAATCAAAAATAGTTAAAATGAGAAGTATTATCTAATACGAACCAATAAAGTATTTAGTATGGTTTGAGAATTATATCTATACTTCAAAAATGATTTTTGCTTATGGCTAAATAGTGTCTGGAAACAGACATAGAAATATGTTAAAAGATAGCATGGGGCTCAAGTGGTAGAGTGCCTGCCTAGCAAGTATGAAGCCCTGAGTTCAAACCCCAGTACCACCAAAACAAATAAAATAAGGACACAATGGCAGACTGGCTAGAAATATTTTTGGAATCATAATATCAGTGTCTAAATATGCCTTTAACAGGTACTTGGCCTTCAGCATGATAAAGTAACTATGTTTCAAATATTCCTAGACTAGTTACACTAACACCCTAATGCTTAGTTCAAATATAGGTATTATGATAATAATAACATTACTCTTATTAGGCTTTGGTGGTGTGGGTGTTGTTAACACACAGGCTAGTGTTAGGACCCGGAATCCTATTCCCCCGAGAGACAGAGAGCCAGGCGTGAATGCAATCAACAAAGCAGAGTTTATTGGACTGGCTAGCCAGGGTCGAGCTCCCACACGGACACGCAGGACCGGTTAGGAAAGCAAGACCCTGAGCCTCTTAGGGGGAAATCTTATATAGACTGCAGTGGCGTGCATATTTTTGTTATCAACATTAGACAAGCAGGCAGAGCACATCCTGCACGTACTTCACATCTTGCTCGTACCTCACATCTTGCTCGTATCTCACATCTTGCATTCCTCACATTCTATATGCCCTAACTGAGCCCTGCCTCATTGCTTATCTTATCTACATGGGATGTTTGGTACTGGTTTCTCCAACAAGGGGGTTGGGGCCCGCTGAGACCTCATATTCCTTTCATTCCCCCCTTTCTTATGGCCTAAATTGAGGAATCATCCTCTAGAGGATGAAGAGCCTGATATTGTTGGCGGAGGACCAGAAGTTGGATAGTATTAATTCGACTTTTGACAAAAGTCATAAGTCAGTTTAGAATCCAGGGTCCTATGGTAACAAGCAGTAGGATGATTATTATTGGCCCTGCCAGTGCAGATAAAAGGGTAGCCAACCATGGGGACTGGTTAAACCAAGACTCGAACCAGCTTTCCCCTGCCTCTTTTTCTCGTTTTCTTTGTTCCAGGCTCTTTCGGAGTTTAGACATGGAGTCACGAACAACTCCGGTATGGTCAGCGTAAAAACAACATTCTTCCCCTAGAGCAACACATAGTCCCCCTTTTTGGAGGAACAACAAGTCCAGACCTCGTCGGTTTTGAAGTACTACCTCAGACAGAGAAGTGAGGGATTTTTCTAGGTGGCTAATGGAGGTTTCTATTCTCTCTATATCTTCGTCTATGGCTGCGCGCAGCGAAGACATCCCTTTATGTTGAGTAGCCAGGGAGGCTATGCCGGTCCCTGCCCCAGCCACCCCTAGGCTAAGTAGGGTAGCAATGGTTAGTGTAGAAATAGGCTCTCTCTTCTTTCTCTCACCTGTTCCTATATTCCAGTATGAATATAGACTTTCCTCCGAATGATAGAGGATGCGGGGCAGCACAACCACTATAACACAGAATTCTTTAGAGCTGTTAAACACCTTAGTTGATAGGCATGGGGTGAGTCCGGACCGCGAGCATAGCCACCACCCATTGTCCTTTGGAATTACCCATTTAATAGCATTTCCCCAGGTAGAACTGGCGTTAATAACAGTACATAAGTCCCGTCTGTTCTTTGGCACTTTTCCTAAGCAGGTTCCTTGGCCGTTTACCTGCTGTATGGTCAGACCTCTCTTACGGTCTCCCCAGGAACATTGAGTAGGGTTTTCCTCAGATGAGGTATCGTGAGTGGTGTTTAGCCCTATTGCCTCATAGAATGGGGGCCTCACATCATAACATAACCAACAGGAGTTAGTCATGTTAGGGTTGGTGTGGTTTAACGTCAGGAAGGCAGCACCCACTAGCTCCCAGAGGGGGTCTTTAGATGCGGTCATGAGACTGGGCCTCACCAGGGGAGGGCTGGTTTCTGATGGTCTTGGAGTTGTAACATTAGCCCGAGCTATGGTTGAGGGAAGGTGGTGAGTTGTGGAAGGTTGGGGAGATGGCTTTACATTGGGCGGCCTAAGTACCTTATTGGGGCCTACTGCTGTGGACGGTGGCCCTATGGGCTCAATTTTTAATCTGACCACTATGGTCGAGCCAGCATGTCCACCATATTTATAAAATACAAGTCCCCATACCTTACCTTGTATCCACCCAGGGGTGTCCTTCTTGCCAGTTTCAGTGAAAGTGACCTTGATTCTATCTAGATCCGTGGGCTGGCATTTATGGGTGGGTATTGGAATTCTGTGCCCCCTTAATATCCCATTTACAAAGGCAAATTTGACTAGGTCTGATTTTGATATCCCCCATTTCCATTCACTATCATTGGATGTGACACATGCCCATGACCTACAGAAGGAGTATTGTATCCCCCCACATTCCTGGTTCTTTTTGTGGCCGGGGCAGGCATAAAACCCATAACGTCGGGCTGACTCCGGGGCAGTAGACTTGTAGGCAGGATTGATGTCTCTGAAGCAGAACTGAAGCTCCGGCCACCAAGTTCCTATGGGGGCAGTGCGAGTAGTCTCGTTGAGGGTGGTATGAGTCTCCCCATCGGTGAGTATCCAGGTTTGCTTATAGGGCTGGTGAGGGTTGGTTTCTGCGAGGCTCCCGCTCTGGGCATTGAGCAAGATCAGAGCGATCAGCCACCCCATCCGTGGCTGTTCCTGAAGGCTCTGCATGTTCCCGGGGCCACAAAAGCTTTAGCTTTAATGGGTTGTCTGGGTGCCGCCGTACAGTCCACTCCTTGACCCCTTCTTGTTTTTGATGATTGGCTCGACGCACGTGGGAGTGGTGGATCCAAGGTCCGATGCCATCAACCTTGAGGGCGGTAGGGGTAGTAAACAGTACAACATAAGGTCCTTTCCATCTAGGCTCTAGGGTTTTGGACTGATGCCTTTTAACCCATACCATGTCACCCGGGACTATGCCATGTTCCGGAGCCGGGTCCCTCTTAACAGCGTGGTATGCTTGAATTAAGGGCCAAATCCGTTGTTGCACTTTAGCTAAAGCCTGCAACATGGTCAGGTAATTTGGGGCCAGATCACCTAGTTCTGGGCTTAAGGTCCTCTGAATGATGGGGGGTGGAGCCCCATACAGGATCTCAAAGGGAGTTAGCCCATGGACATAGGGGGAGTTCCAGACTCGGAAGATGGCCAAGGGAAGGAGCGTCACCCAATCACCGCCAGTCTCCAGGGCCAATTTGGCTAAAGTCTCCTTTAGTGTCCTATTCATCCTTTCTACTTGCCCTGAGCTCTGGGGGTTATATTCACAATGTAGCTTCCAATTGGCCCCCATAGTCTGGGCTAGTCCCTGCAGGACCTTACTAACAAAAGCCGGACCGTTATCTGACCCAATTGCCTCGGGCACCCCATATCTGGGTATGATTTCCTCTAGCAAAGCCTTTGCCACTACCTGACTCGTCTCCTTCTTTGTAGGAAAAGCCTCCACCCAGCCTGAAAAGGTATCTATGAATACCAGCAAATATTTGTACCCAAACTTTCCCGGTTTTACCTCAGTAAAATCCACTTCCCAACTTCTTCCCGGAGCCCTCCCCCGTTCCCGAGTACCTGTATGGTGCCCCTCCCTTCGTCCTGGTTTCATGATTGTGCAGCTGGCACAATCTTCCACAATTTGGCGGACTGCTATGGTCTGGTTCGGAAATCGGAGCTGCGCAGATGTCAACAAGTCTAGTAATTTTCTCCGCCCCAAATGGGTGGACTTATGTAAGTTAGCCAACAGGAATCGTCCGAGTTTTTCAGGCAGAATTAACTTGCCTTCCAAGTCGCTTTTCCATCCATCTTCCCCTTCTCTAAAGGGGGAGTGGGCTCTCATCCAAGTGAAATCCTCTGTGGAGTATTCTGGTCGGGGGGGTAGCGGAGGGAGCTCTGGGACCGGCACGTCTATCGCCGCAACCGTGGAAGGTTGCCCTGTCTCCATGGGAGGACTCACCATTGCTACTCTCTTTGCTTCTTGATCTGCTCTGTTGTTACCGACAGCTTCCGGCGTCTTGGCAGACTGGTGGCCTGGGACATACATCACTGCCACTGCCTTCGGTTTTTCCACTGCCATTAATAGACGCTGGACTTCGGCTAGGTTCTTTAGATGTTTTCCTTCTGCTGTGCGGAATCCTCTTTCGCGATAGATGGCCCCGTGGACATGGATGGTACCGAAAGCATAGCGGCTATCGGTGTAGATATTGACTCGCTTTCCTTTTGCCCTCTCCAGGGCCTCTGCCAAGGCAATTAATTCCGCTTTTTGGGCTGATGTTCCGGGTGGGAGGGCGCTGCTCCATACCGTATTTCCTTCTTGGTCGACTACAGCTGCCCCTGCCCTTCGGGCTCCATCTTGGAAAAAACTGCTTCCATCCGTGTACCAGTTTAATTTGCAGCCGGACAGGGGGGTATCCTTTAGGTCAGCCCGTACCTGTGTAACTTCGGAGAGGAATTCTTTGCAGTTATGGACAGGTGTCTGCAGTTCCGGGTTAGGCAACAAGGTGTCAGGGTTCAGGATTACGGGATCTGTGAATGTGATCCGAGGGGAATCCAACAAGAGCCCCTGGTAGTGGGTGAGCCTGGCATTCGTCATCCATTTCCCAGGGGGTTGTTTAAGGATTCCCTCCACCGGGTGAGGGGCCGTTACCCAGAGGGCCTGTCCAAAGGTTAGTTTATCGGCTTCTCTCACCAGCACGGCAATGGCCGCTATGATGCGGAGGCAGGGGGGCCATCCTGCCGCTACTGCGTCTAATTTCTTGGAAAAGTATGCCACTGGTCTCTTCCAGGGACCTAGCTGTTGGGTCAAGACTCCTTTGGCTACCCCCTTTTTCTCATCTACAAACAGAGTGAATGGTCTTGTAGGATCTGGCAAGGCTAAGGCAGGGGCCTGCAAAAGAGCGTCTTTTAGCTGATCAAAGGCCTGTTGTTCTCTCTCTCCCCAACTCCAATCTGGAGCTTCTTTGGTGGCCTCATATAGGGGTCTGGCTATTTCCGCAAATCCTGGAATCCAGAGTCTACAGAACCCCGCGGAGCCCAGGAATTCTCTCACCCCCCTAGTGGATGTCGGGGATGGGATAGCCAGAATAGTCTGTTTCATGGCATCAGTCAGCCATCTTGCCCCATCTGCAATCCGATAACCCAAATATGTCACTGACCTTTTACAGATGTGAGTTTTCTTGGCACTTGCCCGATACCCCAGCTCACCTAATTCCGTTAGCAGGTGTTCAGTAGCCTTGATGCACTCCTCTCGGGTTTCTGCCGCTAACAGTAAGTCATCAACATACTGTAATAGAGTGACTCGTGGGTGGCTCCGACGAAAAGGTTCCAGGTCCTGGCTCAGGGCCTCATTAAACAGGGTGGGAGAGTTTTTAAATCCTTGCGGCAGTCTGGTCCAAGTGAGCTGTCCGGATTGGCCCCCATCTTCTTGCCATTCGAAAGCAAATAGCGGCTGACTAATTTCTGACAATGGAATGCTGAAGAAAGCATCTTTCAAATCAAGGGTTGTATACCATACTTGCGAGGGGGGTAGGTGGCTGAGCAAGGTATAGGGATTCGGAACGGTGGGATGAATGTCCTCCGTCCGCTCGTTTACCTTTCGTAGGTCTTGCACAGGCCTATAGTCCCCGCTTCCCGGCTTTCGGACGGGGAGCAGAGGAGTATTCCAGGCAGACTGACAAGGTCGCAGTACTCCTTCCTTTATTAGCCTGTGGATATGAGGGGCTATGCCTCTTCGGGCCTCCTCAGGCATAGGATACTGTTTCACCCGAATGGGGAGAGCAGAAGCCTTCAATTGTATAACTACGGGCGGGAGGTGTTTGGCGAGGCCGGTTCCCGCAGTCTCCGCCCAGGCCGTGGGAAATCTTTTTACCCAATGAGTCATGTCCCCTCCTGGTTCCTGTTGACTCTCAAACAGACGATGCTCGTCAGCCAATGATAGGGACAAGACATGAATCGGGCTCCCTTCTCGATCAGTCACAATTATTCCATCTGGTTCAAAATGGATATGGGCCCCTATTTTGGTGAGTAGGTCCCGTCCGAGCAGGGGAGCGGGGCTCTCAGGGACGACCAAGAAGGAGTGTGTGACCTGGTGTTTTCCTAAGTTCACCTTTCTTTTGGTAGTCCATGTACATAACTGCGTACCGGTGGCCCCCTGAACAACACTTGTTCGTGCCTTGTTCAAAGGTCCATGTGCCTTGTTTAAAACCGAATATTGGGCGCCGGTATCCACCATGAACCCCATCGGCTTCCCCTCCACATGCATTGTTACCCAGGACTCGGGGAGGGGGTCTGAGCCCCGTCTCCTTCAGTCCTCTTCTCCGGCTAGTAGGACTCTGGCCTGCTCTACTGCTTGTTCCCTTTCCCTGTTTTCCCCCGGTCTCCTTCCAAACCCTCTTCTTCCCTTTAACTTAGGACATTCTCTCTTCCAATGCCCCGTTTCCTTACAGTAAAAACAGTGTTCCTTATCCGGGGTCCTGGCGTGGCCCCCTCCTCTGGGTTGGTCCCGGACACCCGCTAGGAAAATACGAGCCATTTCTCTCTGTTGCTTTCGGTTTTCCTTAGCCTGGAACTCCCGGTCCTCCTTTCTCAATTTCTCCTGGGCTTCCCTGTCTTCCTTTCTCTGTCTTTCCTCCCTTTCTTCTGGAGTTTCCCTAGCGGTAAAGACCTTTTCTGCTACCTGTAGCATTTCCCTTATAGTCATCTCCCCTAAGTTTTCCTGTTTATTGAGTTTTCTCCTAATGTCTGGGGCTGCCTGATTAATGAATGAGAGTACCACAGCAGACCGGTGGAGGTCCGCCTCAGGGTCAATCGGGGTGTACTGACGGTATGCCTCATGGAGGCGCTCTAAGAAACCGGCTGGGCTTTCGTTTTCCCCTTGAATGACTGCTTTTACTTTTGCAAAATTGGTGGGCCTTCTAGCAGCCGCTCGGAGACCGGCCATAAGAGTCTGGCGGTAGATCCGAAGACGTTCCCTACCTTCTGCGGTCCCGAAATCCCAATTAGGGCGGCGTAGGGGAAAAGCCTCGTCTATGGCCGGTTGGAGAGTTGTGGGTCTCCCATTATCCCCCAAGACGTTCTTCCTCGCTTCGTTGAGGATGCGCTCTCGTTCCTCCGTCGTAAAAAGAGTATTGAGCAGCTGATGACAGTCATCCCAAGTGGGACGGTGTGTATGCATGATGGACTCCAGGAGATCTATGAGACACTTGGGGTCTTCAGAAAAGGGCGGGTTCTGCGTCCTCCAGTTATATAGATCACTGGAGGAGAAGGGCCAGTACTGAAACTGTTGCCCTCCTCCCGGTCCCCCTTGGCCCACCATCCGGACTGGAAGTGTAGGGACAGTTTCCTCCCCCTGTGTTGATGAGGGGGGCCCGTCTTCCCCCTCCCTTTCCCGGATCCCTCGGGGGCGAAGTCTTCGACCCATTCCTCCTCCTGCTGCCAGTCCTGTTGAGGAAGATGAGGAAATTTCCTCCTCCGGGGCACTGGCTTGGCCAGGGGGAGTCACGTATGGAGGCGGCCGATCTTCCTCTGCCCCTGCGAGGGATGGGTAAAGGGGGGAACTCTCTGGTAAGACCGGAGATGGTGAAGGAGATGCCCTAATTTGAGGACCGGTCAAGGTGGGAAGAGGAAGTTTTTCCTCCTCCTTTATGACCAAGGCGGGCGTGACTGGGGTTTTAGCCCCGGGGGCCGAACTGAAGGGGTGGGTCAGAAAAACTGTTAACCAAGGGGGAGGGTTCCTCACCAGATCCTCCCAAACCAAAATGTAAGGAACTTGGTCTGGATGGCCTCGATTGTCTGGCTGAAAAATGACTGCTTTAACCTTAGTGATCAGGTCTAGGGAGAGGGAACCTTGAATGGGCCACCCGACTCCAAAGGTGGGCCACTCTGCAGAACAAAAGGTGTCGAATTTACCTTTCTTGATGACCAGACCCGCATTTAAGGCCCTTTCTTTAACTTCTGGAAAGTGAGAAAGGATCAGAGACTTTGGGGTTGTTTGTCCCTGTCCCATTGTGGAAGGAGACTCAAACACCAAGAGAGATAGAACAAAAAGGGTAAAGGCAACAATAATTCCACACACACACAACACTCTCCAGCACTCGCTCGGACCGGTCCTTCTCTCACACTGGTGCGCACCCCATTCAACCTCCTCACTGTCCAACTGGGATATCAGGCCGAAAGGTGTCCACTTGACGGGTGGTCGGTCGACTAGCTCAATTAGTTCTTCACCTGGCGCCAGGGTTCCTAAAATGCTCGAGCCCAAATGAGAGGAAAGCCTCTCCCAATAGGACCCTGTGGTCCTCCTTGCAAGATTCCCAGAATGAATCTCCCTGGGGATTGGCCGAATCCCCGCCGCGGCCCAAATGGAACACTCAAGTTCCTCCAAATGAGGGTCTGGGATCCCCTCCCAACGCCTAGGACTTGGGATCGCCCCTGCTTTCTTGCAGGCAGGTTCTGTCTCTCGAGAAAATGAAATCTCGGTGGGACCTCCAAATGTTAGGACCCGGAATCCTATTCCCCCGAGAGACAGAGAGCCAGGCGTGAATGCAATCAACAAAGCAGAGTTTATTGGACTGGCTAGCCAGGGTCGAGCTCCCACACGGACACGCAGGACCGGTTAGGAAAGCAAGACCCTGAGCCTCTTAGGGGGAAATCTTATATAGACTGCAGTGGCGTGCATATTTTTGTTATCAACATTAGACAAGCAGGCAGAGCACATCCTGCACGTACTTCACATCTTGCTCGTACCTCACATCTTGCTCGTATCTCACATCTTGCATTCCTCACATTCTATATGCCCTAACTGAGCCCTGCCTCATTGCTTATCTTATCTACATGGGATGTTTGGTACTGGTTTCTCCAACAAGGGGGTTGGGGCCCGCTGAGACCTCATATTCCTTTCACTAGCATCTGGTACTCTGCAAGTTGTTGTAATAATCATTATAGTTTGAGCGCTCCTAATCCAAAAAGCTCTAAAATCTGATACTTTTTGAGTTGCAACATAGCTACATAAGTGGAAAAATTCACACCTGACCTCAAGTGACAAATCATGGACAAAATATGACCACATTAAAAATAACATAAGGGGCTAGGACTATAACCTTACGGTAGAGCGCATGTCTAGGGCACATGAGGCCCCAGTGTATAAAAATTTAGTCCCCAGTCAGTCAATTCACAAATAATGAGCTCCAGGTTTTGGAGAAAAGTAAATAAAGGTTTATTAACTTGCTAGGCAAATAAATGATTATAGTGGACTAGCATGCCAGGGAACCATAGTATTGTCCCAAGGGGAAGGGTGGGTTTATAAGGGAAATCACAGGAGTCTTGGACTTCAGGGTTTTTGTTTCTAATCATTTTGGGTAAGGGACACTTAACTTGTGTTATATGTATTACAAATGATTGTAATAAATATGTGTCATATTTTATATAATCATAATTATTACAATTATATTAGCAACATTAACATTTTGCTAAGAAAGTTAGTTGAGCCAGGAAAACCAAGGCTAGGATCCAAGATTTAATGATCAGAATAGCAGAGATGAATTGAGTGTAGAATTTTCAAATATGAAGCCACAGTAAAGGTTTGGGAAAGAGAGACTTGAGATGGAAACTTTAAATCTGGAGTTCTCAAACTTGCCTGAATACTTTGGATATGCTAAAGGGGCCGTCTTCTGCATTACAGGAGTGAGTCCTCTCAGCTTTAGAAAATGTCTAGGCAAATGTTTGTGTCTTTGTCAAGATCTGCGCCTACATGCCCTCCTACCTCACAATTCAGCAACTAGATTCATGTAATAATTTATTTGGGAAAGAACTAGGCATGTGACATAAGGAAATACTCAGTAGGAATTACAAAACCTAGCTAAATGTAAATGGACACATGGTCAATGGCAAATGGTTGGTTGATTGATCAGGGCCTTGGAACAAACAGATATGGTAGACTGGGGACAGAAGGTCTTGGGAAGAGACACGTGGACTGACATATGGGAGGGAATTAAGTGTGAAGAAATTTCTATTATAAATTTTATATTTTGCTTGAGATAAGGAAAACCAAAACAGTTTTCCTCTCTTATAGACTCAACAATCATTATACCACCCTTGGAAAACAAAATATGTGTGAGAATCAATACTTTAAACATGTTCTTCTTCACCTGTGAATGGAAAATCCTATAACTTAACTATATTCCAACACTATCTACCTAGAGATACTATTAGATCCCACAGATTGACAGCTCAGTCCTACAAGATTGTTCCTATTTCATATGCCACCCACAAGCTCATAGATATGACCTTTGCTTTGACCAGCAGGCTTTAAATCAAGGTTTTCACCAAGTCCTCCTCAGGTTCAATTAATTTAATACAGTGGCCACAGTACTCAGGAAAACACTTTACCTATTTATTACAAAGGGTATGTTAAAGGTCCCAAAGTAAGAAATAGACGAAGAAATAAACAGGGGGAGGACAAAGAAGGACCTGAGTGCTGGAGCTTCTATCTCTCTGAGTTGAGCTGCATGTATCACACTCCTAGCACATTGTAATGTTTTCATTTGCCATCTTGGAAACTCTGAAGCACATAGGTAAGTGAATTTTATGGAGGATTTATAACATAGACATGATCAATTATTCACTCTATTTCTGTCTCATCTTTTTTTTTTTTTTTTCTGAATAATAGAAAGTGAAGCTGAGAGCTTCTACTAATAATTATACACTGATCTCTCTGGTGACCAAGAAATCCAAAAAGAGTTGCTTCATTAGAACAAAAAAGAAGAAAACAGGGAAGAAGGAACAAGGAAGAGTGGGAGGAGGAGGAGGAAGTACATGTACACAAATCTCTGTGTTTATGCTTTTTTTCCACAGAATATGCCCTGGTACAATGCACTTTGGCATGTAATGTTCAAAGTTTTGACAAACAAAGCAAACAGAAATCTTGAAAGTGGTTATAGGAAAAAAAAACATATTATCAGTAAAACAGTGAAAAGAAGACTTCCAAATAGGAAAGATGGAAGAAAAAAAAACAGAAGTAAATGAAATAACATTCTCACAGTGCTTAAAGGACATGTAACAATGAAGTATACAGACCAAAGGAATAAAAGGTCCAAACATGAAGATGAAACAGTCATTTTCACAGAACAGAAATATGAGTTCATGTTTCTGACCAATTTGTTGTCAGAAACTTTCATTGAAATTAACAAAGACAGGAAAAAGGGCAAGGATTTCAGAGAGAAACTCCAAAGAATGTGAGAAAATGACAATGGAAATTGTAGTAAATACCCTATGGTGAAACATCAAGGTTGTTAGAGCATTTATCATTTAGTTAGTGGATTCAATAAAATAAAATTAAATTAAATTAAAACCAAGCAGTTTAGAGGAGATACTTTCACTGTGCAGGAGCTTACCCTACAATTGACATTTCCATTCACATTGCATTGATCAGAATTTGTCATATATAGTCATTTAGATTCAAGGAGACTGAGAGCTTTAAAGAGTGACAAAGGGAAGAATTTTTATTCTATTTACTTTTTAATTCAAACATACACACAACAGCTACCAACTCACCTTGAGTATGTGTAAAAGGATAAATATGTTTTAAAATACTATGGCACTGAGATTTAAGTATTTCTCTGTTTACCATATAACATCATTTATCATGAATAATAAGTAATGAAAATTTTCAGTTTTTAGTTCCACCTATCTCTGCATATAAAAAACATGCAAGACTGTTTAATTCTTTTCCAAAATATTTGTAGATTTTCTTTGTTACTTGAGAAAAGAAGCTAATTAAAATAACAATTCTCTTGTGTATTAAATGGCATGCAAATTACCATAAACAAAAAATTTTTCAATAAGAAAGGGTAAGGGGCTATAAGAGAGATTGTCAGCCCTAGTGAAAAGAAGAACAAAATGTCACCTATTACACAAGTTCAAGTTAATATAAATTGACAACAAATTTGTAAATGATGACCAATAGATGGTGACTGTCAGAACAGAATAAATGAAGTTTGAAAAAATGTATATTAAAAAATAAGTTGTCCCAACACAGAAAAATATTATCTTTTGATCAACATTTTGGTTTTAGCTTACATGCATCTTCAATATTGTTAATGTCAAATTAAATTGAGTAACACTCAGTGTTCTTTTGAAAAAAGTTTATTTTTGTTTTTATATTTCTACTTATATTCTAAAAAGAATTTATGGCAGAATAAATTATGATGCATGCAAGTAATTAGGAATTATCAAAACAACAAAAATAAGTCACACTGTGACTAATTGTGTGTATATTTTGGTTTGTCTAATTGAATTTTACAAATGTAAAAAGCAATTTTCTTTTGTTTAATTCCATTTTAAATTTTTGCAAAGGAAATAAAAGCTATTTAAAGTGACTGATGAACTTACTGTGAAGTGAAACTTAGGTATAATTTACAAAATTAGTAGGCCAAATTTGGGAAAACAATATAGTTAAATACAATGCAGTGCAATATACTCCCACACAAAGTACACTAAGGAATTATTTGCTGGCAATAAAGACCTGAATCTCAGTAAACTCATTATCTTTAACTGGAAATGCTAATGTAAAATCTAGTTTCTGGAAATTTTTTTCAACTTTTGTTTTTAAAACATTTCCAATTAAATGTGTAGTTAATACTTTATATATCAAAATTGTTGAAGTTTTCAGAATTGTTGGTTTGATCAATATATATATTCAAGCAAAAATGTATTTCTGCATCATTATAATTTTAAGGAAAACATTCTGTATAGTTAAAGTCAGCAAGCCTATTAAACAAAATGTTTCTGATTTTAGAAACAAGCCTCACAAGTAACTCTGGCTTTCCAGTTGATCTTTAAGAGCTGGATGTCAAATTACATTATGAGTGTAATTCTGTCATTGCCTACAATGATGAGAATTTCAAATCCATAATTGCATTGTAACTTTGATAAAAGGAAAACAATTATCCTCCTATAAGTATAATTTGATTTTCAAAAATTTTGAACTTGAATTTTATTTGCTAAAATAATATCATTTTTATTTTTTCATTTAAAATTGAATAATAAAATTTTAAATAATTCTTCATATGTAAAATAAGTTTAGATGTAGTTGTTTCTTCAAAAATATTCTTAAAATTACATACTTAGTTTTAAAATGATATTCAGATTCATGCATTTCAAATACATAAAATTGAAATTAAAAATATAGATATCATTGTTAATGAAGAGAGGGCATACAGAATAGAAATCTTCTGTTTATATTTTACCTTATATGCTTTTGTTTCTATGGGTTAGAAGGTCCTCAACAAAGGTGTACCAGAATACAGAACAATACAAAATAGGATTATTCTAGGAATGGCTCAAATTAAATGTTTCTGTAAAATGGCATTTCTTCACTTTAAAAACTGTAAATCATCTAAAATCTCATTATTGAGATTCAGTTTTTCCTGGAATATATTCATGTAAAATGTTTTCATATTAGCTATACACTTTTATTTTATTTTTGTATAATTTTTTTGGTTGGTACTGGAGTTTGAACTCAGGGCTTTATGTTTGTTAGGCAGGTGCTCTGTCACTTGAGCCCATTCCACAAGCCCTTTATGGTGTTGAGTATTTTTGAAATAGGGTCTTACAAACTATATTTTCAGGCTGCTTTTGGACTGTGATCCTCCTGGCCTCTGCCTCCTGAGTAGCTAGGATTATAGACATGAGTTACCAGTGCCCAACCACTGTATAATTTTAAATTCATTGTTTTTTATTTTTTCCAATGTCTTATGTAGATGGAGGCTAAGTTTATAAATGTGTTTGAAATAGAATTATAATTTCCATAAATTTTGTGGATTATCAATTTTCCAGTAAGTTACAAGTTAAATTTAAAATATGCTTTTTTTTAAATGATTGCTGTCAATTTGCTGGTTAAGAATCTCTGCAGTTTAAAAGTTTGCAAGTGCCTTGCTATGTCTTTGAAATACGCAGAGGACAGACAGGTGCATGAAGGGCAAAAAAAGACTTTACATTCATCTGGTCAAAGATTTTCAGCTATTTTTCCTGCTGATTATTGACGTATAAACATTTCTGAGCTTCTGCTTTCTTATCCACTATTTAAGAAGTATGGATCATGTGATCTGTAAAGCTACTATTACAATACTTCTGTTGTACACAAAAATTATTCATTCAATTTTGTTCATTGTGTCATTGTTCACTATGTACACTATGTCACTGTATCACTTTTGGATATAGCAGTGTATGAATTTTCTGTTACTATGAACAAATTTAATGATGTAAAGCAATAGGATTTAGTAGCTAAATTCTGCAGGTCAGAAGTCTGGCATGCAGAAAGTTTCTTCTAAACTCATTCAAGTTGATGGCAGAAGTCAGTTTCTTTCTGCTCTAGAAGTAAGGTCTCTGCTTCCCTACTGGCTGTTATCCAATGGTAATTTTCTGGTCCCAGGTGCCACCCATATTCTTTATCTCTATTTTCAAATTCAGAAATGGAAAAATTTCCCTCACATCAAATTCATCTCAGTGTAGAATCTGATTTTGAACACCTCTCCAGGAAGAGTTCAGACTTTTATAAGTGTTCCCCTGATTAAGTAAATTTCATCAGGGATAATAATTTTACCTTAAGGTCAACTGATAAGGGAAAAGTCCATCACAGCAGTACTGGGAGTCCATTGAACACCTGCAGAAGGTGTGTGTCCCCATATCTACTACCAATTGGAGACATCTTAGAATTAGAATTTTGCCAAAAACAAGAAATCAACAAGTCAATCATAATGTTTTGCTATATATATATATATATATATATATATATATATATATATATATATAAATTAAATTTTGGAAAAAAGGTAATGCTCAAATAATTATTTAAATGTATGCTGGACAAGTGTAAAAAAGAACCATAGATTACTATCAGTCCATTCAACTAAGATGATCATAAGGGTCAATCCAACTGATTTGTCTAAATCACAGTTGTTCCTCAAGTGTCACTTGAAGACATGTATCATCCCAATCTTTTCTTTGATCATCATTTCTCCCACAGACTTAAATGGTATTTTGATGCTGCAATGGTAATATTCAATTTGTTCCTCCAAAACCATCTCTTTACTTCTGCCTGATACTCTATCTACCCTTTACACCTCACAAAGAATATAAAAATATAGATTCTTAACTAATACATCCACACACTGTGCTCCACACAGGCTCCTTTCCAAGTGGAAATGTTCCTACCAGATTAAGTAAGGAAATTCAAGCACGTGGAAACTTTACTATTTATTTGTGCTGAGGATGGTCAGAACACAGGCAGATAAACCAAGCTTGTAGTCCCAAGACTGGGTTCTTAAACATGAAGCTCATGTTAACCCTTTTCTAGAAATATTCCTTTATTTTTTCAATAGACACATCGAAACCCTATAGACATTCCTCCCAAATTTGCAAGAGCTCATGCTCCTCAGTCTCTAATTTCATTATTTTTGATATTTGATGAGAGTATTTTATTTTATTTTATTATGCATTTATTTACATGTGCATACATTGTTTGGGCCATTTCTCCTCGCCCTCAACCCCCCTTACATCCAGGCAAAACTGTTCTGCCCTTATGTCTACTTTTGTTGAAGAAAAGACATAAGCATAGTAAGAAAGACAAAGCATTTTTGCTAGTTGAGTTAAGGATAGCGATACAGTCAGATTCCTAGCATTGATTCCATGCACAAACGTGTTGCAACCTAAGTTGATTCATGTCTAATTGATCTTTACACTGGTTCCTGATCTACTTCTCGTGTTGACCTCTGTTGCTTTAAGGTTTCTGTATTAGTTCCTCTGGAGTGGGGACATCAAACACTTCCATGTTTTGGGTTTTCTACCTATCCTTATACTTCCCATATGTGCTCTCCCCTTGTCACATGACCCAAGTCCAACAACACTGCTGTATTTGCCATAGACCTAAAGTCCGCATATGAGGGAGAACATACAATTTTGGTCTTCTGAGCCTAACTAACCTCGCTCAGAATGATGTCCTCCAGTTCTATACATTTACTTGTGAATTACAATATTTCATTCTTCCTCATGTCTGAGTAAAATTACATTGTGTATAAGTACCACATTTTCTTGATCCATTCGTCAGCAGTGGGGCATATTTTTGTTTTTGTAACTTGGCTATTTTGAACAGTGCTGCAATAAACATGGGTGTGCAGGTGACACTGGAGTAACCTGTATCACATTCCTTTGGGTATATCCCTAGGAGTGGGATTGCTAGATCAAATGGCAGATCTATGTTCAGTTTTTTAATAAGCCTTCAAATTTTTTTCCAGAGTGGTTGCAACAGCTTGCATTTCTATCGGCAGTGTACAGGGTTCCTTTTTCACTTGTTTTTGATGATAGCTGTTCTAACAGGGATGAGGTAGAATCTTAGCGCGGTTTTGATTTGCATTTCTTTTAAGGTCAGAGATGGTGAGCATTTTTCATGTGTTTTTACACATTTCAATTTCTCCTTTTGAAAAAGTTCTGTTTAGTTCTGTTGCCCATTTCTTTATTGGTTTATTGATTTTTGGAGAGTTTAGTTTATTGAGCTCCCTGTATATTCTGGTTATCAGACCTTTCTGATGTATAACTGGAAATATTTTCTTCCACTCTGTGGTGGTCTCTTCAGTTTAGAGAATATTTCTTTTGTTGTGCAGAAGCTTTTTAATTTTATGAAGTCCCATTTGTTCATCCTTTCTTTTAGTTGCTGAGATGCTGGGGTTCTATTGAGGAAGTACTTGTCTATACCTATTACTTCCAGAGTGTTTCCTACTCCTTCCTGTACTAAGTTCAGAGTTTTGGGTGTGATATTAAGGTCCTTGATCTATTTTGAGTTGATACCAGTACAGGGTGATAAACGTGGATCTAGTTTCAGTTATGTGCAGACGGCTAACTACTTTTCCCAGCAACATTTGTTGAAGAGGCTGCCTTTTCTCCATTGTATGTCTTTGGCACCTTTGTCAAAAATAAGGTGGGTACAGTTGTGTGGATTCATATTCGGGTCCTCTAACTGCTCCACTGGTCTTCATGTCTGTTTTGTGCCACTACCATGCTGCTTTTATTGCTATTACTTTGTAATATAGTTAGAAGTTGGGTATTGTGATACCTCTAGCATTGCTGTTTTTGCTGAGTATGTCCTTGGCTATTTGTGGTCTCTTGTGTTTCCAAACGAATTTTAGGGTAGATTTTTCAATCTCTGTGATGAAAGTCATTGGGATTTTTATGGGAATTGCATTAAACATGTATATAGCTTTTGGTAGTACAGCCATTTTTACTATGTTGATTCTACCAATCCAACAGCACGGGAGATCTTTCCACCTTCTGCAGTCTTCCTTGATCTTTTTCTTCAGGGGTTCATAGTTCTCCTTGTAGAGTTCATCACATCCTTTTTTATGTCAGCTCCTAGGTATTTGATTTTTTTTTGAGACTATTGTAAATAGAATTGTTTCTATATATTCCTTCTCTGTGTGTTCATTGTTGTTGTATAGAAAAGCTAATGATTTTTGTACATTGATTTTGTATCCTGCCACCTTGCTATAGCTGTTTATGGTGTCTAGGAGTTTTTAGGTAGAGTTTTTTGGGTCTTTAAGGTATAAGATCATATTGTCTGCAAGTAAGGATATTTTGACAGTTTCTTCACCTGTTTGTATTCCTTTTGTTTCTTCTTCTTGCCTAATTGCTCTTGCTAGAAATTCTAGTACTATGTTGAATAGGAGTAGGGAGAGTGGGCACCCTTGTCTCATTCCTGATTTTGGGGGAAATGATTTCATTTTTTCACCATTAAGTATGATGTTGGCTGTAGGTTTGTCATATATAGCCTTTACAATGTTGAGGTACATTCCTTCTATTCCTAGTTTTCTTAGCACTTTTATCATGAAGTGGTGTTGGATCTTGCCAAAGGCTTTTTCTGTGTCTATTGAGATGATAAAGTGGTTTTTCTCTTTGCTTCTATTAATGTGCTGTATTACATTTATAGATTTGGGTATGTTGACCACCCCTGCATTTTGGGATGAAGCCTACTTGGTCATGGTGGATGATCTTTCTGATGTGTTGTTGGATTCGGTTTACCATTATTTTATTGAGGATTTTTGCATTGATGTTCATTAAGGAAATTGGCCTACAATTCTCTTTTTTGGAGGTGTCTTTGTCTGGTTTTGTGATAGGAGTAATATTGGCTTCATAAAATGAGTTAGGCAGTGTTCCAGTGTTCCTTCCCTTTCTATTTTGTGGAACAGTTTAAGGAGGGTTGGTATTATTTCTTCTTTAAACATCTGATAGAATACAGAAAAGAATCCCTCAGGTCCTGGAATTTTCTTTGGTGGTAGTCTATTTATTGCTGCTTCAATTTAATTTTATTTTATAGATCTAGTCAGGTGATTAATATCCTCTTTGTTCAATTTTGGATGCTTGTATCTAGAAATCTATACATTTTTTCCAAGTTTTCCAATTTATTAGAATGAAGGTTCTCCAAGTAGTCTCTGATGATTTCTTGGACTTCCATGATGTTTGTTGTTATCTCCCCTTTTGCATTTCTGATTTTACTGATTTGGGTTTTTTGTCTCCTCATTTTAGTCAGGTTTTCCAGGGGTCAGTCAATCCTTTTTATTTTTTTCAAAGAACCAGCTTTTTGCCTCATTGATTCTTTTTATGTTTGTTTTTTTTTTTTTCTATTTCATTGATTTCAGCCCTTCTTTTTCTTATTTCTCTCCTTTTCCTGTTTTGGGATTTTCTTGTTCTTGTTTTTCGAGGAGTTTGAGATAGAGAATTAGGTCATTGATTTGAGATCCTACTGCCCTTTTAATATATGCACTCATGGCTATAAATTGTCCTCTTAGGACTGCCTTTGCTGTGTCCCATAGGTTCCAGTAGGTTGTGTATTCATTTACTTTAACTTCCAGGAATCTTTTAATTTCATCTTTTATTTCATCAATTACCCATCGATCATTGAGCAATGTGTTTTTCAGCTTCTGATTTTTTGCATGTTTTTTACTATTGTTTTTATTGTTGATATCCAGTTATAATGCATTGTGATCAAGTTGAATGCATGAGATTATTTGTATTTTCTTATATTTGCTGAGGCTTCCTTTGTGTCTTAAGATATGATTAATTTTGTAGAAAATTCTGTGAGCTGCTGAGAAGTATATATATTGTGCAGAAGTTGGATGAAATATTCTCTAGACATTGGCTAGGTCCATTTGATCTGGTTTGATTTAGTTCAAGAATTTATTGATTTTTTTTGTTTGGATGACTTATGTATTGGTGATAGGAGAATATTAAATTCTTCCCTTACCACTGTGTTAGAGTTTATATATGTTTTTAGTTCCATCAGAGTATGTTTGATGAAGTTGGGTGCATTGATGTTGGGTACATATAGGTTGATAATTGTCATTTCCTTTTGGTGTATTTTACCTTTTATTAGTATGGAGTGTCCTTCTTTATCTCGTTTAATCAATGTAAGTTTGAAGTCTACTTTGTCTGAGATAAGTATTGCTACTCCTGCCTGTTTTTGAGGGCCATTCGCTTGGTAAATCTTCTTCCAGCCTTTCACCCTAAGCAAGTGCTTGTTTGTTTATGAGATGGGTTTCCTGTCAGCAGCAGATTGTTGGATCTTCCTTTTTAATCCAATTTGCCAAACGATGTCTTTCCTTGGGAGAATTAAGTCCATTAATGTTTAGTGTTAGTATTGATAGGTCTGTGGTGTTCCCTGTCATTTAGTTGTCTTTGTTGTTTAAGAGTTTGATTGTGTGCAGCTTAATCAATGTTACTCTCTACTTTCTTACCTTTTCTTCTCCTGTGGTTTGGTATTGCCTGACTTTTCATGGTTTTGTTTGCTTTCACTTTCTGTGTGTATAATTCATTGATGAATCTTTTGTAGTGGTGTCTCGGTGGTCATATATTGTTTTAGTTTCTGCTTATCATGGAAGACATTTATTGCTCTATCTATTTTGAATGATAGTTTTGCTGGGTAGAATATCTTAGAGTTGAAGTTATTTTCATTCAGTGCCCAGAAGACCTCACTCCATGCTCTTCTTTTTAAGGTTTCCATTCCAAAATCTGCTGTGACTTTGATGGATTCACCTTTATATGTTATTTTCTTTTTCCTTCCTTACAGCCTTCAATATTCTTTCTTCTCTGTGCTTCTTGTTTTAATGATACTATGTTGTAGGGTAGTTCTATTTTGGTCAAGTCTGTTTGGTGTCCTAGAGGCTTCCTGTACCTGAATGGGCATAGTTTTCTCTAGATTTGGTAAATTTTCTGTTATTATTTTGTTGAATATATTACACATTCCTTTTGCTTGAACCTCTTCTCCTTCTTCAATGCCCATGATTCTCAAGTTTGGTCTTTTGATGGAGTTGGTGAGTTCTTGCATATTCCTTTCACAGAACTTGAGTTGTCTAATAGTTCTTCAGTTTTTCCTTTAATTACCATTTCATCTTCAAGTTCTGAGAGTCTGTCTTTTTTGTTCTAGTCTAATGGATTGGCCTTCCATTTTGTTTTGCATTTCTGTTTCATTCTTTTCTGAGCTTTTTCATATCATGGGATGTTTCCTCTTTAAGATTGTCAATTTTCTTACTTAATTTATTTATTTCTATTTATGGTGTTCTTTGTTTTACTTTGGTGTTTATCTAGGACTCCTGTGATTTCATTTATTTGTTTTTGTGTTTTCTTATATTCTTTATTTTTGTTGTCATGGATTTTCTTGAGTGCCTGCTGTACATTTTGGTTGACCATGTCTGTTAACATCTCTATGAAATTCTCATTGATTAGTTGTAGGATTTCTTCTTTCAGGTTGTTCTTGTGGGCTTTGTTCAGTTCCTTGGTAAGGTTTATTTCTGTTTTGTTGGATTTTGGACCTGGGTTTACATTTTTTTTATTTCCCTCTGAATACTGTACTAATTTATTTTTGGGGGCAGAATGGTTTCCATCACTTTCTTGTCTTCCCATCATTTCACTTCATACTGTTTCTGTCCCTGGTGTATGTGTAATTTAGTATTAGCTAACTTTCAAAAGTAAAACTAACAAAACCAAGAAAGAAAGAGAAAAATGAAAAAAAAAAAAACAAAAGAAAAAAAAAGGAGAATCCAAGAAATCAACAGGGAGAGGTGGTGGTCAATCAAACAGTGAACAAGGTGAACACTTAAAGAAAAGAAAAAAAAATTCCCAGTTCAGGAACTGTAGAATTTCAGTCTTAGTAGTTCTGGTGTTAGTCTTTTAGCATCCTGTACTGTTTTTTTGCATCTCCTAGTCAGGTTTGGAGCCAGTGTCTGGCAGTGATGGAGCCCTCCTGTTTTCTCAGTGTGATGTGGCATAGAGAAGCTTTTTATGGGCTGGGGTTCAGGGTTTTGGAATTTGTTTCTTTTTTCTTTTTTTTTTTTTTACCAAGTGTGGCTCCAGCAGGAAAGTATTCTGTTTGGTCTGCTGAAGGTCTCCCAGTAGCTGGTAGGCTGGCAGGTGGGTGGCAGTGGCCTGCGGGTTAGTGGGCCATCGACCTTTGTGCCAGCAGGCTGGCAGGTGGGTGGGCAGTGGCCAGTGGGCCAGCTGGCAGTTGTAGACCTGTGGGCTGCTGGACTGACAGATGGGCATCAGCAGCTTGGGGGTGGCAGCCTTCCTGTTCTTTCAATGTATGGTGGTGTGGAGAAGTCTTCCACAGGGTAGGAGATCAGGGTACCGAAGTTTCAGCTCTCCTGGTGCTTTACCTCAGCCAAGTGTGTCTTCAGTGTCTCAGCAAGGTCCCTGATTCTCAGAATTCACACTGTCTACATCTGTGTCCCAGTCACCACTTTATCCTCTGCAGTCTCTAATTTCATTTTTTAAATTCTTACTTATTTATTTTTGTGTTATCTGGGGTTTAATCTCAGGGCCTCCTGCTTGCTAGGAAAGTGTACTACCACTTGAGTCCCACCCCCATCTTTTTTTTTTGAGTTTGTTAATTTTCATGTAGGGTCTCACTTTTTTAGCCCTGATTGGCCTAAGACCCTGATTCTCCTACTTTCTCCTGCTTTTGGCATAGCAGGCATAACAGGCCTATGTCAAGTTTTATTAGTTGAGACAGGGTCTCAGTGAGCCACTGTGTCCAGCCTTCAGTCTCTTAATTTCTAGTTCATCAATTTATATTTATTTTTATTCCTTAATTAGGAGGTGGGGCTGAAATTTCAGTACACTCTTTCAAGGTAAATGTACAATTCATTCTTTGTGAGAACCTTAATTTTGATTTATTAAAATGCTTCTCATTCTGTTGGCCCATCTCACATGTCACACCCATGGTTGTAAGAAAATAAACCACTGCATCTCAGTTTTGATTGCTTTCCCACATCAAATTGATAATCTGTGCATTTTGTCCTCAAATTTCTTATTTAACTCATTCTTATTCTATCAAGTGTTTCATTGTGTGTACATGATTAATACAGTCTCTTATTTTTCATCTGATACTGCTCACTTCACATTTTATCTTTGAGGTGTTAAAAACTGACTTTTTTAGTAACTTTTAGAAATGAGCTGAACAGAAACCAGCTATCTTTTTTTTTTTTTTTTTGTATTTCCATGGAATTCTTACTTCTCTATCAAATGGGACTACATGAGCAAAGATTTTAATCAGATGTCTACCTTTATACAGGTTTGGGGTTATTAAATCTGAGAAAGTTTTTCAATATTTATAGAAGTAATGTATTTGAGAAATGGTAAGAAGGAGCAATCAAGATGATATTGAATTGTCATATGTTTAATAACTTGAGGAAAGGGAATTTCATGGTACATTATGTCTCATAATTAGTGATATTTGATACAGAATAATCAGATTTGAGCAGGCAAATGATATTTTAAAGATAGAAAAGTAGATAGTAAGTGCAATCTTAGACTTTTTTTATGGGAAATCCTTTGCATATCATTCACAACTTTCAGATTTTAAGTATGTGATTTTCTGCACACCATTAGGTTTTGGCTATGAACAATTGAAATGAAACAGCACTAACATAAAACAACAAACAAATATTTTAATGTGAGAAATTGAAGTGGCCAGTTTACCAGTTGCATTTTACCAACATGAATAAAAATAAAACCAGCTGCTGAAGTGAAAAGAAAATGCTAGATAATGTTTTTGTAAATTGTTAATTTTCTTTCTCAATTTTATTATGTTAATAATTAAAACTAAATTTGCATTACCAATATTGTTGTTGCTATAGTGATGTTTCATACATACTATTTGGCTCTCTAGTATTGAGACATTAGAGTAATAAAGGGAAACAATACACATTTTATGCAGTTGTGTAATAAAGAAATTTCACACTTCTCTTTAAAGTTTGAGAATATTCTCATTAAAAAAATTAAATGAAACAATGATTTTGGGAATTCTCTGTTACTGTGTTTCTGTTTTATTTGTAATTATTGAAAAGTTTATGCAAGTAGAATGATAAAGAACATAACAACTTAATTTCTTTTTCTTTCCAAATGCAAGTAATACCATTTATCATATTCCTGGGTCATTATCAAAGGAGTGATAACAACAATAAAATTGTTCCCACTGGGGTTCTAATTTTTTCATGGGAATATTGTTTAACTCTTTGGACACCAGAAATAAAAATAAAACAAAAGACAAAGTTATATTGAAAGCGATGCCATAGTGTCCCAAGGGGATTTGGACAGGACTTAGTGATAAGATCAAGCCCTTACCTCATACCTGCACAGGCACAGATGGTTGCTGGGCCTCCTAAATCCACTGGACCACCCTCTTAATGGATGTAAGGCATATGATGTTGGGCACAATGTGGGGTAAATAGGTAAATACAGGTGCAACTGAATGCAACCAGCAAGGGAGTGTTACTTATTCCATCTTTCTGCATCTCTATTTTTTATTGCTAACCTAAATTATGACCAAGATGAACAGGGTGGCTTCAGATACTTAATACAGTTGATTCTATTTGACCACGTATCTTCATCTGTAACCTATTTAATTTGTGACTTTGAGGTCTAGGATTTATTTGTTGTATTTATGGTGGTCACTTTGGTGACTTATACAGAATATGCCCTACACAAAGCTGGTGTTTAATCAATGCTCATTGAAATATTAATTTATTCACTTTATATAGAAAAATCATGTCAAAAATTACAAACATAGAGGCATACTAAAAAAGTCTCAGGGATGACATTGTATCATGCAAGCAAATTCCTTTCCACATGCAAATGTATCAAAATGATATGCTTTCTATATTGAAATGAAGAATAATTATTTTACACAGAAATTTAATTTATAAATAATCATAACTCTAAAATATAAGCAGTAAGAGTTTTCATTTCTAAATTATATTTTTTGTTGATGGACCTGAAGAGATCCACTATTGACTTCTAAGGAAAATGATATTTGTCTTAAGGAATTAGACTTTTTCCTATTTGTGAATTAATTATTATGTATTTGCAGAATTGATAAGGTCTTTTATATCTCAGTTTTAAAAATTTTTTCTCTCTCTCTCTCTATGAATGTATATATAGAGAGGTAGATGGTAGATAGATAGATAGATGATAGCTAGATAGATAGATAGTCAGTACTGGTTTTGAACTTAGGGCCTCATCCTTACTAAGCAGGTGCTTTACCACTTGAGCCACATCCCCAAACCCTTTTTTAATTTCTTTCTTTCTTTTAGTTATTTTTCAGTAGGGCTCATGTTTCTACCTGGGCTTCCTAGAATCACAATCCTCCCACTCTCCATGAGGGCTCCCTTGCTTGACTTATATTTTCCCATTCATTTTTAACTCCAATCTCTGTTAAAAAAATAACAAAAAATAGTGTTGTTAAAATACAATTCTGCTTTGTTGCATTTATTTATTTATCATTTATTTAATTACTTATGACAGCAAATGCTAAGTAGCTGCTCTACTTCTGAGCTATTTTCCCAGTCCTAAATGTGTTTTAAATATCAAACCTAAGTACATTAACTTTGGATAATTTCCACTTCATTTATAATTAATTTGCAAATATTTAATGAATTTAAAATTCTGAGAAAAGTTATTAATATTTAAGGATTTTAACCATAGAATTATTTTCAGTAACTTAATTCAATTTCTTGGAAAAATTGATTTGTGAGGAAGGTACAGACTATTAGAAGAAAATATATTAAATCACTTCATATTGAACATACTCATTTAGGTATGCACCCATTTTCATATGAGAGTACTCATATCATAAAAGTTCTTAAATTCATAGCATTTATTTCACCATGATGTGTTTGCTCTTGTTAAAATTCCAGAAATAACACAGATGATTAAGATTGGAACATGAATAGGCCCTGTTAATTCAATGATAATACATGAGTTAAATTAAATACACTTTACCACTTACTTCATAATAATTACTATTATCATTAATTTATGCTTCTTGTTCTCAGTAAATCTCTCTGAAGACATTAATTTTACCTGTTAAACTTTTCTAGTTATGACTGAGAACATAATATTTCTCATCTGTGTCTCAGGTTCCTACAACCATTAATTTTAACACTAATCAGTTACTTTCACACCCATAAGTCAGTGTTTTTGTCATTTATTTTTCTTCATTGTAACAGAACACTCTGGCTCAATGCTTTTGGAGTCAAAATTCCCTTTGTTATTGTACACGGTCATTGAATTTAACTTATATGAATCAGTATTTTTGCTGTTTGAAATGTTTTGATCAATAAAAACATAATGGGAAATGTGAAAAATCAGAATATATTTCAATTCAAAATACTTTTAACAAATTAAAAGTATGTTACATGTATGTGTCTTCTTCCTTTTTCCCCTTCTTTCCTTCATCCCCTACCATCTTCTTCTGTTCTTCTTCTGTCCTTTTTCTAATCACTTTTCAAAAGATTATCATCACATGTGAAACCATAGTCACTTCTGTTATGAAATAAATTCCTTGATCTTTGTTTCGAGAGAGTAACTGGGTTTATAAGAAGTAGACATCATCATTTAATATGAAATTTTATCACATTTATAAAGTTTTACTTATAATAATTGATTTATTATGACTATATAACATATTATGTTATATTATATAATATAATATATTAGGTTAGAAAATATTATGATCTTTCTATTAGTAAGGCCAACCTTTCTAATAAACTGTATTAGTTATACAGGAAATATCATGTTAGCTAGTAGGGTAATATGGAATGAGTATAAGTTACAACTTTTTTCAGAGAATGCAGAGCTTCAATTCTCTCTCCTTCAATTTGTCCTAATTGCGAGGTGACAGTATATCTAGCTCCTAGCAATACCTCATGCTTTTGCCAGTAATATGACTTTGGGAAAGTTAGTTAATGTATCATAGTCCTTCCTTAAATATCAACATATGCATTTGTAAGATATTTTTTATTTCATCATTACAGATGATGAACAATTCTGTTATTCTCTGCTCTTCCAGCTTGTCAAGAATGCCATATATCAAGTTCCTTTGGATGATTTGTTTTTACCCCACACCTTCTTAAATAAAATAGCTTTGTAGTAATAAGAACTGATTGTAGCTACACATCATTTTCCTTTATTTTTAGCCATTAAAAGTTTCTCAGCTAATTTTTGCATTGGGCCATAGCCTTCTGATATCACCTATAAGTTCTTTACTAGTTAGCAGCATCAGTAAGAGTCACTTTCACTGTGACTCATCAGCCTTTATGATTTGGTATGGAAGGGTTCAAGAAGAGAATAGAGGAGGATGACCAAACCCTATTGTTCATCTCATTAGAAATTTAGATTACTCTTATATTTCTTTGCATAAAAATCTTCAGTTAGGAATTCATAAAATTTCTACAGTGAATTAATAAACAAGCAAAAATGTCTGAAAGGAAGAAGAAGACAGGCAAAAGATATTTTAAGGACTTTTTCTCTGACCTCTGCTCCATTTGTCAAAACTAACAGCCTTTTGCCTGAACAGTGAGTGTCCTCATCCAATACAAATATGCCAGTACAAGACAAGTACTTGATTCAAGACTCAATCCTATTATTTGTGCTAGTTCCTAACATCCAAAATTCCCTTTAATATCCTTAAGGTGACATGATGGAAAGTGGTGATAGTAGTTCATTCTACTTCATCTTAACAGGAACTTAAAAAGAGTTCTTACTCTTAACCATCTGTTAGATATTATTCAGTACAGTCCATTGTTTGCTTTGAGGTTTCAATTTCTTCTTTCTTGGTTTATGTAAGATGCTTTTCTCTTTTGAAATTCAATATATGCACCCAGAGATTTTTTTCTTATTGTATAATTTTCACTATTTCATCAAACATTTCATAATAACTTACAGATATTCTTGACTCAGTTTTTTTCTTTTTTCACCAAAATGTGGGTTTGAGTTAACTTAATGAAGACTCAATCTCATAACATCCTCCAAATACTACAGAAGTATTCAACATTAGGGCAAAATTTTACCTTACAGAAGATGAGAGCCAGGGCACAATTCTCCAACTTACCTGTGTGGGCAGACTTGAAAAATTGTTTATGAATTTTTTAGAAGTTGGGTCTTCAAATGGAAATTTATTTGCATCTAGTTTGGGAATATAGAAATAACACTTCTTCATGTAGGTTCTTCCTCAGTATTGACTTCAATCTTTTCTCCTGAGATCTCTCCCTTTCAAAATGGACATATTTGGATTTGATGCAGAGCCATCAAATTATTTAGTCTAATGTTTAAACTAAATATTGATCATACTTAATCAGAAAACATATGTGTTCTTTAGTCCATAATTACCTTTCAGGTCCAAGTCAAAAATATATATGTAGCATATTTGTATGATTTTCCTTCTCCAAGAAAGTAAGTGTATTTTCTGAATCTATATCTGTTAGCTGAGTGGGAAATGAAATCAATAGTAAAAAAATCATTGTAAATTTGCTAACAGTTCTTATAAAGACTGTAGAGTGTTAGGAACCTATAAAATATACCAATGATATTGTAGAAAACCAAGTGAGTAATATAGAGGACAATGTGAGATTATCAGAAAGTTCAAAAAAGAAAGCTTATTTTCTGTTACAAAGCTTTAAAAACTGCTCATTATCACTTGCATTCTAATATAAACTACAAACTTTTTCTGTTAGTGTCTTCATAGTTTATATATAACACAAATTAATTGTTTTAGAAAGAAGAGACATGGATAGGATGACTACTAAATATGTGAAAGTGAATTATTTTGGGTCTCATTTTGTATAAGTGAACATCATTATCAAACACACTGATAATGGTTTACATTATCATCACTAGCATTTGCTAACTGTTTGAGTTTGGAGGCATATCTAGGGTACAGAGAGCAAAAATTCATGTTTTCATTATTTCCTGAACCTCAAATATGTTATTTCATTTCCTGTTTGACCTGTTCTTCAAAAGCATGATAACTATTATCAGTGTCTTTTCTTAAGCTTGAGCTTCTGACTGCCTGGCCATTTTTGGTAGATATTTATATTTATATTTGCATGTAATATATAAAGTTCTATTAACTAGTTATTATCCATTAACTTGTAACATGTTTTCTTTTTTTTTTCATGGAAATTTTGTTTTACTGGGAAAAGTAAGGCAAAACATGTCCTGCCTGGGGGAAGGGGGGTACCATCGGGAAGAAAAGTGTAGGAAGGCAAATACTGTGGAAATGTTATGTATTTATGTATGTAAATGGAAAAATGAGACCCATTGAAACTATCCCAGGAATGATGGGAGGAAGGAAGAAGGAGAATGATGATGGGGATAAATTCAACTATCATATATTGTAAGAACTTTTGTAAATATCACAATGTATCTCCAGTACAATGGTAATAATAATAATATAAAAAAATGCGGACACTGGTGAATTAGTGTAATTCACCTATGGTAAGCAACCTTTATTGATCAATGAATTCATTGCAAAATAGTGATGTGTTAATGGAACGATTCTGCGATTCTGCTGGCTCCTCAACATTCAGGACTGGCTGGATGAGGGACCCAGCTTGGACAGCCCTCCCCTCCCATTGGATCTTACCCACAGTGTGGTTTTCAGAGTCACACAGAACTGGGAGCACACTTGCTTTACCCTGGCAATGGTGATAGGTTATGAAAACTGAGCTTCAATTTCTGCATCTGTGAAACAAAGAGTACTCCCAACATACCAGAAAAAAAGAAAGAAAGAAAGAAAGAAAACTTTGTTTTAAACCAATTCACATTTTAGGAGGTGGAAAAAGAAGTAAAGAAGTAATAAACAGTTATTTTTCAACTGTCAGCAAGCTGTTGTTTTTTGCTTACTTTTCAATTTTCATTGAAATTAGTTTTGCATAATAACCCAGTTGCCAAAGTAAAATATCACACTACAAGTTCTAGTTAGAATTTGAAACATTCCCTGACGGGCTCACTGTTAAAGGCTTGGTTTCATGATTGTTCTCCCTCAACATAGACTGAAATTTCTTAATCTGAGAAAAATAAATAACCCCTCATTTAAGTTGCTTATGGTAGGTATTATATCAATAAAACAAAAAGATAACAAGCACACTAGAGTAATGGCAGCTCATATATCTTAGAGAAATTTTTTCTCTGTTTAACAGTTTCACTAATTATAGACTAGGGATTGCTTTCATTTTTTTTTTCCTAAGTGTTTCAGAAGTGAGTCTCCAAAACATATTATGATCAATATATCAATAAATATTCTATTAGAAATAATTAAATAATTCAATAACATTTCTACTTATTATCTGGAAACAAGCAAAATGAATTTTCAATGAGTTACAAATGTGGCCTTTTGCATTTCATAGAACACAAAGTAAAAATTGAATGCTGTAAGGCGTCTTGATGCTGAGATAAACTATGACATGGTCTCCTATATTATTTAAGTCCTGTGATTTATTTGCCATATCTTTAATATTACTGATGTTCAGATTGACTGCAGCTTCATCAACAATTTATTCTTCTTTCTTATCAAAATAAATTTGAATATTTTTTCTATTATGATAATATGTGAAAATTACTTTGCCTTCAATAAATACTACTAATTTCTGAAAAAGGCATACATTATTTGTAAAAGCACATAATTTATTCCCCCCACATATTCAAAACATCATTGAGTTAAAATTTTCAAAATTGAGCATAAATTTTTAGTAACTTTATCACTCACGAGATAAATAACAAAATGCTTTGTCTTCTCTTAATGGCACCGTAAATATGCTCATTCAAAAATGTAACTGCTTTTAACTGGAGACACTACCATTGCATATCACACAGCAGAATTAAAAGGACTTGGCTCCTTGGAAACAAATTACATCACAGATAATGAAATACTGAACGATTTTGTTGTTGCTGTTCTTACCAAATATATCTTATTATTACTAAAATATAAATGATATAAATATAAATGAAACAAAACATTAAAAATAGCTTAATCCTCAAAAGCTGCATTGAATTCCCAAACATATAGTTATACATCAAATGGGGTAACTTGAATCAAAATAACTACCTATTGTGTACTGAATAAATCACTAAGTCAAATTTTACTACTTCACTCTTTGGGGTTTTGAACTCAGGGCATCCCACTTGCTGGGCTGGCAGTCTACTTGAGTCACACCTTTTGCCCTTTCTACTCGGGTTATTTTGAAGACAGGTTCCAATTTTTGTCCAGGCTGACTTGGACTGCAATTCTCTTATTTTATATTTCCCACCATTGCTGGGATGACAAGCATGCATGAATGCACCCAGCTATTGGTTAAAATGGAGTCTTACCGTCTATTTGCCAGAGCTGCCCTCAAACTGTGATCCTCCTGATTTCAGCTTCCCAAGGAGCTAGGATTACATGTGTGAACCACCAGTGCCTGGCTACCACTTTACTCTTTTAAGTAATTGAGCCACACGTGTACTTCAATAACTTACACAGCCCTTTTTAGTAAAATTTTTAACCTCCTTACTTGTATATAATAGTTCTACAGGTGGTTTTATTGTGACATTTCCATATAATACAATGTTTCCCTAGTTACGTTCATACTTACCATTATTCTTCCTCATCCCTCTCTCCCCTTCTTAAAATGACATTGACAGGTCTCAATGTTCCATCTTCATATACATATAGAAAGTCCATCAGCCATTTTCACACTCCTTTACCCTCTTCATTTACCTTCTCCCTACCATTAGGGCCCTCCCCTTAACATAACCTGTTTTACATTCCTGTCCTTCATCGTTATAGTGTCTGTTCATTGTTCAAATATATTGAATACCAACATATTGTCTTGGTATTTCTATATATTGTATTTCAGTCTAACCTGTATATTACTCTGACTTATTCTTTTCCACCTACCCCATTTGTTCAACAATTTTCAGTGTGTTTCATTGTGTCTTGTTCCTACATACATTCAATGCATTTCAATATTATTTGCTCTCCATCTTTTTTCTCCTCCCCTAGTCTCCTCAAACAGTCCCACTATTAGAAGTATATATATATATATACACACATGTATGCATATACATATATGGAACATGATCATACTTGTATTTGTGTATACATTTATCATTTGATCTATCCATCCATTTGCATGCAAATAACATAATTTCATTCTTCTTTGTGGCTAGATAATAGTCTATTATATATTATATATATAATTATGTATATATATCATTACATAATTATATATATACATTATATATATTATCACGTTTTATTAATCTATTCATCAGTTATAAGATAGCTTGGCTATTGAAAATAACACTGCAATAAACATCAGTGAGCAAATGTCTTTATTCTAGCCTGACTTACATTCCTTCTGATATATGCCCGGGAGTGGTATTGCTGAAATGGTAGTTCTGTTTGTAGTTTTTTGAGAAACCTCCATGCTGGTTACTATACTAGTTAAACTAATTTACATTCACACCAACAGTGAATAAGGGTTCCTTTTTCCCTCATCCTTGACAACATTTGTTTG